>NC_053390.1:31522020-31822020 GCF_905171765.1 Bufo bufo | reverse complement strand
TAAAGCTGGAAAGGTTTATAAAAGTATCTCCAAAAGCCTTGCTGTTCATCAGTCCACGGTAAGACAAATTGTCTATAAATGGAGAAAGTTCAGCACTGCTGCTACTCTCCCTAGGAGTGGCCGTCCTGTAAAGATGACTGCAAGAGCACAGCGCAGACTGCTCAATGGGGTGAAGAAGAATCCTAGAGTGTCAGCTAAAGACTTACTAAAGTCTCTGGCATATGCTAACATCCCTGTTAGCGAATCTACGATACGTAAAACACTAAACAAGAATGGATTTCATGGGAGGATACCACAGAGGAAGCCACTGCTGTCCAAAAAAAACATTGCTGCATGTTTACAGTTTGCACAAGAGCACCTGGATGTTCCACAGCAGTACTGGCAAAATATTCTGTGGACAGATGAAACCAAAGTTGAGTTGTTTGGAAGAAACACACAACACTATGTGTGGAGAAAAAGAGGCACAGCACACCAACATCAAAACCTCATCCCAACTGTGAAGTATGGTGGTGGGGGTATCATGGTTTGGGGCTGCTTTGCTATGTAAGGGCCTGGACGGATTGCCATCATCGAAGAAAAAATGAATTCCCAAGTTTGTCAAGACATTTTGCAGGAGAACTTAAGGCCATCTGTCCACCAGCTGAAGCTCAACACAAGATGGGTGTTGCAACAGGACAACAACCCAAAGCATAGAAGTAAATCAACAACAGAATGGCTTAAACAGAAGAAAATACGCCTTCTGGAGTCGCCCAGTCAGAGTCCTGACCTCAACCCTATTGAGATGCTGTGGCATGACCTCAAGAAAGCGATTCACACCAGACATCCCAAGAATATTGCTGAACTGAAACAGTTCTGTAAAGAGGAATGGTCAAGAATTACTCCTGACCGTTGTGCACGTCTGATCTGCAACTACAGGAAAC
The DNA here is from genome assembly GCF_905171765.1 of Bufo bufo. Taxonomy (NCBI): domain Eukaryota; kingdom Metazoa; phylum Chordata; class Amphibia; order Anura; family Bufonidae; genus Bufo; species Bufo bufo. Next base: position 31,821,100 of record NC_053390.1, on the reverse strand, counting down.
GTTTGGTTGAAGTTATTGCTGCCAAAGGAGGTTCAACCAGTTATTAAATCCAAGGGTTCACATACTTTTTCCACCTGCACTGTGAATATTTACATGGTGTGTTCAATAAAAACATGGTAACATTTAATTCTTTGTGTGTTATTAGTTTAAGCAGACTGTGATTGTCTATTGTTGTGACTTAGATGAAGATCAGATCACATTTTATGACCAATTTCTGCAGAAATCCATATCATTCCAAAGGGTTCACATACTTTTTCTTGCAACTGTACATTACTAATCCCGTACTGAACCTGAGTTACATCCTGTATTATACTCCAGAGCTGCACTCACTATTCTGCTGGTGCAGTCACTGTGTACATACATTACATTACTTATCCTGTACTGATCCTGAGTTACATCCTGTATTATACTCCAGAGCTGCACTCACTATTCTGCTGGTGCAGTAACTGTATACACACATTACTCATCCTGTAATGAATCTGAGTAACATCCTGTATTATACTCCAGAGCTGCACTCACTATTCTCTTAGTGGAGTGTCTGTACACATACATTACATTACTTATCTGTTATGTCTGTAGCTTCCGCCATCATTTCCTGTTGATATAGTGTTTTCTACGACTTTCTTAATTCTTCTTGGACACTCATCCAGTTGTCAGGTATCTATAGAGTCAGTGATTGCCATCTCCTCTCCTCCTTGGGATTCCAGCTCCTGATTACTTCGCCTTCATCAAGACAATAAATTACATTTGTGATTGAGTGAATTGTCCAACCAAGCGAAGAGGGAAATAACGGGAGCTAAGAATCAGAGCCGCTCAGACCTCGTAATGGATCCATCAGCGTCTGCCCCAAGGTTTAGTGTTATTGCCGCTTTTCCAGAGTTCAGCTTATTTTTATGGCTCAGCTGAGTGCTGACCCGAGGTCTGTGATGGTTATAGCCTCACTCTTTATGGATGCATTATATACGAGCAGTAGGCTCTTGTGGAGGCAGTGACATGACAGTGGCATGCTGAACCAGGGCAGAATACTTCAGTATTTCGTGTTATTGCATGCTTTTATATCCAGTAGCACTTACTGTAAGTGTGCCATGTAACTTACATTCATGTTAATATAACATGTTTAATGGTGGTAGGAAATATCACAGACAGTCTGCAATGGTGTCTGGACGGGCAGGATGGAATGGACATTGCCGGTGAGCTGCCTTGGGAAGACAGAGAAGACGGAGATCCAGGTAAAACCTGGAGGATACTAATGCACTTTAGTTCCTGCAAGTAGTTAGCTAATAGTAGAGGTGTGCAACCTTTGCTAAAAGGGTGTAACCACCTCAGCCTAGAGAGGACAAGCTGTAGGTAAGAGAGGGGGTCGAGCGGCGCACCTCTAGGGTGAAGGCGGTGCTCAGTGGTAAAACTGGATTCTTATAGATTTGGAAAGCTGTAGGTAAGCTCCCGGAGGGATTGAGGCCAACGAAGAGTGGCTGAAACGTAGGCCTGTATCAAGACCAGTCTGCCATTGTGATGCCTCAAGACTGTGTGGCAAAGAGAGATATATGTGACCTGTTAAACGGAGTCTGAGGAGACCAAAATAAGAGTGCCGATGCCCAGCAGCTTGGTGCACGCAAGTCAGAGGGAGAGTGGGTGGTTAACTCTTTCGCCATTGTGACCGACTATGATTCTGCCCTCACTAAGAGACTCAGAAACCATAAACTCATTGCCTGATGCGTCCAGCATCATTACAGCAGCAGAGCTCCGTTAGAGAGAGGGGCCCGGGAAGGCTACTTTCACACTAGCGTTTTTGCTGGTTCCGGCAGGGTTTAGCAAAAACGCTTCCGTTACTGATAATACAACCATCTGCATCCGTTATGAACGGATCCAGTTGTATTATCTTTAACATTTCTTTAACAATGCCAAAACGGATCCGTTTTTAACTCTATTGAAAGTCAATGGAGGACGGATCTATTTTCTATTGTGGCAGAGAAAATTGACTTGCATTGGGGGTCATGACGGATCAGTTTTTCACAGGACGCAAAGAAAAACACAACATGTTGCGGTTTGCCCTCCGGTCTGGGAACGCAACTAAATTGAACGGAATGCATTTTGGAGCGCTCCGTTCTGTTCAGTTCAGTTTTGTCCCCATTGATGATGAATGGGGACAAAACGGAAGCGTTTTTTTCCGGTATTGAGCCCCTATGACGGAACTCAATACCGGAAAACTTTAACGCTAGTGTGAAAGTAGCCTAAGTTCAGCAGAGCTTCACTGCTCTGACCTCCTCCTGACCACTGACCTGCAGCGGTAGGGATTAACTCTTCCAGCTATCTACACTACAATGTTCATGGCTGACTGCTGTATGTGTCCGCTGGCTGAGGCTAGGTGTAGGTGTGTAATATATGAGTAGCAGGGACAAGGTGGGGTTAGTAGGAGTGCTGGTGTGTGTTTATATACTGTGTGTGTATGTATATTGTGACACAGTGAGGGCTTGTGTCTGGCAAGGCAGGTATTTTCCTCCCAGCATGTGCGGCTGGGCTGGTTTCCAGCCAGGTGGACCAGAGTTTAAGTGCCGGTCTGGGTTTTGGCAGCACCTGGCTGTCCTTAAATAGGCAGCTGGACTCATCAGAGATGTCTCTGTTTTTGGGATCTGAGGCTTTGTGCCGTGCTGGAGGGCTGAGAGCCGCACGCTGGGGGAAACAGGCCCCCTAAAGCCTGCTGTGGACTACTGGAGGCAGAACTGCCAGCAAGGTGACTTGTGTTATATGAACTTTCCATTGTGTGTGAATTAACACCAAGACTGCAAAAATACGTGCTGTTTTGTGCAGTGTGAATAAACACTGACGTTTTGAGTTAAGAACTTGTATTTTGCCTCTGTATTGCGCCCGCTTACCCTATCTACCAGAGCGAAACCCCACTATATATATATATATACACACTGCTTACTGACTTCACAGCAGCCTCCATATGCTTCCTACCACTCACTGACACATGCTTGAAATTTAGGGAATTCAGTTCTTGCCCCTCATTGCCCTATTACAAATAAGACGTAGGGACTGAACCCTCTATATATATTTTTATAGATAGATAGATATACAGTATATAGAGAAAAAGAATGATCTCTCTCTCTCTCTCTATATATATATAGATTTATCAAACTGGTGTAAAGTAGAACTGACTAAGTCGCCCATAGCAACCAATCAGATTCTACCTTTTATTTTTCACAGCTCCTTTGGAAAATGAAAGGTGGAATCTGATTGGTTGCTATAGGCAACTAAGCCAGTTCTACTTTATACCAGTTTTTTTTTCTTTTAACCGCTTCCTGCTCTGCTATGTAGATGTGCAGCACAGTGATCACTTTTTTGTGTCAGCCAGGGGCGTACATAGAAATGATGGAGCCCAATAGCAAAACTTTGGGCCCCCTCCCCCCCAAATAATTGCATTAACCTAATAAGAACAGCATCAGTGTTTGCAATGTTCACACGCAGCATCTTGAAGGGGTTCTCTCATCATAGACAATGGGGGCATATCGCTAGGATATGCCCCCATTGTCTTATAGGTGCGGGTCCCAGCACCTATATCGAGAACAGAGCCCCGCAAGTGAAGAAGGGCGCACTGCGCATGCGCAGCCGCCCTCCATTCATTTTCTATAGGGCCGTCGAAAATAGCCGAGCGCTGGCTCGGCTATTTACATCGGCCCCATAGAAATGAATGGGAGTGGGGGCCGCGCATGCGCGGTACGCTCCCATTCACTTCTATGGGGAGCCGGCTTGGTGGTGGCCGGATCGGAGTCCATGAAGAAATGTCTCTAAATAGGGGAAGCGAGTGGCATAATCCTGATGGAGGTAGAGCTATTTGACAATGGAGGAGAAACCTGACAACCAGCAATGAGGCCGTTTCCTACAACCATTATTTCGTTGTCGTCAGGGGCACACATGGGGGTCGTCCGATGGGTTTGGCATCCACAGATGCCAAATTTTGAATCCAATATATATTTTTTAATGGAGTCTGGTCTGATATGATTTATTTAGGGGTCTGAGGTTTGAAATCTTTTTGTGGTTTGGTCTGAAATCTTTTTAGGATCTGGTTTGAAACTATTTTGGGATCTGGTCTGAGGTCTGAAATCATTACTGATCTTTTAGTTTGATGTTTTTTTGTTCCATTCTCCAAAAATATTCACACCCCTTGAAATTTTCCACATTTTTTCATGGTACACCCACAAACTTAAATGTATTTTATTGGGATTTTATGTGATCGTGTCACAGAAAATAAAGCACTATAGCAATAGATGCAAACATAACATATGGACTAAGCCCTCACTCTAATGATAAAATCTAAAACTCTTAGGCCTCTTTCACACGGGCGTCGCGTGTGAGGGCCATATAGGATGCGGGGGCGTCGCGGGAAAATGCACGATTTTTCCGCACGAGTGCAAAGCGTTTTAATGCGTTTTGCACGCGCGTGAGAAAAATCGGCATGGTCATCACATGGTCCGTCACATGGTCCATCACCATGGTGATGGGCCATGTGATGGCTCCGCGCTCATCACATGGTCCAGTGACATCACCAAAGGTCCTTTTCCTCCCAGGTCCTCATAGAAGAAGAAAGAAGACGAGCCGGGCTTCGCGAACAAATGGATGAGGTGAGTTTAATTTTTTTAATTTATTTTTTTACCCCTCCATCCCTAATTTACCTAGCATTCTGTATTAAGAATGCTATTATTTTCCCTTATAACCATGTTATAAGGGAAAATAATGAAGATCAGGTCCCCATCCTGATCGTCAGCTAGCAACCATGCGTGAAAATCGCACCGCATCCGCACTTGCTTGCGATTTTCACGCAGCCCCATTCACTTCTATGGGGCCTGCGTTGCGTGAAAAATGGACAATATAGAGCATGCTGCGATTTTCACGCAACGCACAAGTGATGCGTGAAAATCATCGCTCATGTGCACAGCCCCATTGGAGTGAATGGGTCCGGATTCAGTGCGGGTGCAATGCGTTCAACTCACGCATTGCACCCGCGCGGAATTCTCACCCGTGTGAAAGAGGCCTTAGCCAATATATTTTGACCAAAACACATCTGTGCCCGCCTACCCAGCGCCACGGTGGTCTCAAGTCGGGCATTATTTTCTGTGACTTTATAAATCTAGCCATGCACATCCGCATATTTACTATCATATCGTGCAGGATTTTATGTGATCGATCAACACAAAGTACGAGTATGTGTGAAGTGAAAAAAATAATGATACATCAACATTTTTAATAAATAAAAATCTGGAAAGTACAGCGTGCATTTGTATTCAGCCCCCCCGAGTCAGTCCTTTGTAGGACCCCCTTTCGCTGCAATTACAGCTGTAACTCTTTTGGGTGATGTCTCTACCAGCTTTGAACATCTATAGGGTGAAAGTTTTGCCCATTCTTCTTTGCAAAATAGCTTGCACTCCCAGTCAGATTGGATGGACAGCAATTTTCAAGTCTTGTCGCAGATTCTCAATGGGATTTAGGTCTGGACTGTGACTGGGCCATTCTAAGACAAGAAGATGCTTTGATCTAACTCTTCCATTGTAAATCTAGCTGGATGTTTAGGGTCGTTGTCCTGCTGGAATGTAAACCTCCGCCCCAGTCTCAAGTCTTTTGCAGCCTCTAGAGGTTTTCTTCCAGGATTGGCCTGTATTTAGCTCCATCCATCTTCCCATCACCTCTGACCAGCTTCCCTGTCCCTGCTGAAGAAAAGCCTCCCGCAGCATGGTGCTGCCACCGCCATGTTTCACGATGGGGATGGTATGTTCAGGGTGATGTTCAGTGTTAGTTTCCCCCCACACATAGAGTTTTACATTTAGGTCAAACAGTTAAACTTTGGTCTCATCTGACCAGATCACCTTCTTCCACATATTTGCTGTCTCCCCTGCATGGCTTGTAGCAAACTGCAAATAGGACTTCTTATGGCTTGTTTTCAAAATGCCTTTCTTTTTGCCACTCTTCCATAATGGCCAGATTTGTGGAGTACACGACTAATAGCTGTCCTGAGGACAGAATCTCCCACCTGAGCTGTGGATCTCTGCAGCTCCTCCACAGTGACCATGGGCCTTTTGGCTGCTTCTCTAATTAGTGCTCTCTTTGCCTAGGCTGTCAGTTTAGGTGGACGGCCATGTCTTGGTAGGTTTGTAATTGTGCCGTACTCCTTCCATTTTCAGATGATGGATTGAACAACTGCTTTACACTTCTCTACAAATTTATCCCTGACCTGTCTGGTGTGTTCCTTGGTTTTCATAAAAGGCTGTAATTATACAGAGAATATATTGCACACAGGTGTCGATTTACTATTGAGGTGACTTCTGAAGGCAATTGTTCACACTGGATTTTTATTTAGAAGTATCAGAGTACGGGGGCTGAATACAAATGCACGCCACACTTTTTAGATTTTTATTTATTACAAATTTTGAAAACCATGTATCATTTTCTTTTCACTTCACACATACTTGCTACTTTGTGTTGGTCTATCACATAAAATCCCAATAAAATGCCTTTAAGTTTGTGGGTATAACGTGAAAAAATGTGGAAAGGTTCAAGGGGTATGAAAACTTTTTTAAGGCACCATATGTGTGCTGCTGCTCCATACAACTGCATGTTATGGATCAATTGTTAGGCATCGTCTTGTTCTTATGATGTCTAATTGAACCAGGAAATTTATTGGGCTATTCATGGATCAAACACCTGTTGTGGATTTTTGCCGTTAAGCTTCTTGTTAGAGAACAGCAAGTTGTGCAAAAAGTACTGAGTAATTGAACAGTTGGACATGTGCATTCAGAAGTTTAGAGAAGGTCACGTTAAGTTCACCTGTAAAGGTTAGAGTGCATTTTAGGTTCCTCCTGAAATTTCACCCGCAAGCCAAATATCCCTAACTTTTTGGTGAGTAGTGTATATCACAACATACATATAAAATGCAGTTACACAGTACTAAACAGTATTTGTTAATGCAAGTTATCCCTTTAAAGTGAATAAAGTGAGAAGTTGCATGGGGTAACAGGGACAAATGTCCACAAATGTCTAGACTTCAAAGTATCCCTGCTCCATGGCACTACAAGTTACACCAGCTTTCTCGTGTAACTATTGGTAAATTCATTGGGCCATTTTTACCACACCCCTCTCGCCCACTTTTTAGAAAACTGCCAAGCACAGAGTAAAACAGGCAAATAGTTGCAAATTTTTTGTGCAAAACAATGTCAGGATTTGTGTGTGTGGACAGGGTCAGCAATGACAGAATCCTCTGGATTCAACAGGTCAAAAGTCCAAAGCACTTTATTTTCATCCAAAACAATAACAGGAACTGAAAATTATGCACACATTTTGGTAAAGTACTCGGCTAACAGAAAAGACATGCATAAACAAACTGCTTGCCCATCTGGGCGCTAACTAAACACAGCGGCTCCCTCACCTATGTTTTCAACACATGGTAGATCATAGCAAGCAAGTTGTAGTTTCCAGGCTTCTGTATTTATCCCCACAGTAATGAGCCCAGCAGCTACACCTGGGTTTGCCTCAGGTTAGGAAAAAGTGATGTACTGGAGTGGGGAGGGAAGAGCAAGTCCAACTGTATCTGCCATTCCATAAAAATCCAGTCCATAAAAAACCTTGCTGAAGCAACTCAGCTTTCCTGGATTCTTTAAATCACCCATCTAAGGCTACTTTCACACCTGTTCCAGCAGACAAGTGGACAATTGGCCAGACACAAACTGCAGCATGCAGCGTTCTGTGTCTGGTCAGTTCTCTGCTTGTGAATTCTGGCAGGCTGTTCTCTGCTAGACCAGCCTGCCAGAATACACAGGTGGTGTAAAAGTAGCCTAAACATTGTGGGGAAGATATACACCCCATCCAGCATCTTTCCAGACACAGTGTTATAATGGTTTCTCAAAAATTTGCTAAATTTCTACACCCCTAAGAATCCAAATTGCAAGGACAAATTTTCAGATCACAACTCTACCCCACCTCTATGCCATTATGTCCTTTCTGTCACCAGTCCTACAAAGAGAATTTGTATCAGAGTGAGATGTAAATGATAAGAAAGTCCAACATGACCTACAAAAGAAAACAAGAACAACTGGGGGCAGATAAAGGCATAAACACGGGTATTCACTTTTAGCATGCAGTGTTCCAAAAAGACCACCAACACTCCCGGTCATAAAAAGGTCATAAGACGGGAGACTGCTGACATTTCTGATGGGACTCCTTCATCTCTGATTTCTCTGGTGAGAAGATGGCCCCTCGTCTTGTTTTCTCTACTGGTTGCTCCGAGGACCTCTTCTGTGGACCACCTATGGTGCATGTGCTGAGAGACGACTGACGCCACATGTCATTACGGATTCAGCTTCTGTCTTAGTGGTTATGAAGGAGAGCAGCTTGTCAGGACGATCAGCAGAGAGTCACGTTTAGAGATGAGGGAATCACTCCAAAGTGTGGTTCTGAATCGTTTCCACCCAAATTGAAAGTGCTCCAATTGGCCTGAATATTTAGGACACTCTGAAGTCTCCTAGGACTCATATAGTAATTTTTTATTATTTTTTCTTTATCTCTGACTCTAGCTGCCTCTCTCTTTCTCTCTCTCTCTCCCGAAAATTTGCCTGAATTGAATCACCAAAAAAATCGGATGCAACTGAAATGTTTACAAAATTTGGGCAGAATTTGAAAAGTGGAAAATTGATTCTCTCATCTCTGGTTACTTTCTATACCGCATGTTTTTTTGTTTTTTTTATATTTCCACCATTAGTCATTGACTTCACAGATTTCACTTCGAGCCTCACCTCATCAGTTGGATTCACTCTTTAGTGCTTAAGGGGTTGTCCAAGATTTTTATTATTCGATATAGTTTCTTGCTCTTTGCCATTTTTCTTTTAACTTTGGGCAACCTCTCTGAAATATCAGTCTTCCCCTTTAAAATCTTGGGCTACCCCTTTAACATCTCAGGCAACTTGTTGGACAACTCCTTTAAAATCTTGGACAATCTCTGCAAAAGCGTAGACATTTTCTATAAAATCTTAGACAACCCTTTTAAAATCACAAACAACCTTTTTAAAATCTCCAACAAACCCTTTAAAATCTCAGACATCCTCTTTAAAATATCATACAACTTAAATTCGCGGACAACCTCTTTAACATCTCCAACAACCCTTTTAAAATATTAGACAAACCCTTTAAATTTTGGACAACTTCCTTAAAATCTCAGGAAACTCCTTTAAAATTCCCAGACAACCCCTTTAAAATACAGAAACCTCTAAAAAAAAACTCAGACAACCCATTTAACTGCCTCTTTAATATTTCAGGCAAACTGTTTAAAAACTTTGACAACATCTTTAAAATGGTGGACAACCCCTAAGCCACTTTAAAATCTCAGACAACTTTAAAATCTTGGACAAGCTCTACAAAATCTCAGACAACCCTTTTAAAATCTTGGACATCCTCTTTATAATATTGGACAACTTCTTAAACTCTTGTACAACTGCTTTAACATGTCCAACAACCCTTTTAAAATATCGGACAAGCCCTTTAAAATTTTGGACTTCTTGAACTTCTTTAAAACTTTGGAAAACCCCTTGAAAATCTTGGATATCCTCTACAAAATATGAGGCAACCCCAATAAGATCTTGACCTACACAGTTAACATCTCAGGCAACTTGTTTGAAAACTCTTGGACAGCCCCTATAACATCTCGGACAACTGTTTTAAAATATCGGACAATCTCTGCAAAATCTTGTACAATCAGTATACAATCTTGGACAAGCTATTTAAAATAAAAAAAAACATTCAAAATCTTAGAAAACTAATTTACAATGTCCAACAACCCCCTTAAAATATCAGACATCCACTTTAAAATATCAGGCAACTTCTTTAAAATCTCTTAAGCCCCTTTAATATATCGGACACCTTTAAAAATTTTGGACAGCTTTTTTAACATCTGAAACAACCTCTTTAAAATATCAGAAACCTCCTAAAGAATCTTAGGTAACCTCTTTAAAGGGTTTTCCCACTTCAGGGCGGTGATCTGAGGGTGGGCATCTCACTTCTGTGGTCCCCATCTTTTGGGAGATTAGGGGTCCTCAGGATCTCACTACAGGAGTTGCAAATGTGTGTGACTCTCCTTGATGTCTATTTCTATAACTCCCAGGGCCGTTCTTTGGGGTGTGCGACCTGTGTGGTGACAACTCACAAGGACACCACTGGACCTGAGGACCCAGGCCCCTGGAGCTTATAACCCTGATCCAACCCTCGGTCCCAGCAGATGCATTTTCTAGTTTAATGGGTGGGTTGTGTTCCTTGGTCCTCCATTCTGTATTATACAGGGTGGGCCATTTATATGGATACACCTTAATAAAATGGGAATGGTTGGTGATATTGACTTCCTGTTTGTGGCACATTAGTATATGTGAGGGGGGAAACTTTTCAAGATGGGTGGTGACCATGGCGGCCATTTTGAAGTCGGCCATTTTGAATCCAACTTAAGTTTTTTCAATAGGAATGTCACGAACCGGCAGGACAGGTAGTGAATCCTCTGCACCAGAGAGGCGATGGCGCGGGTTGTACTAGAGGACCAGTTCTAAGCAGTTACTGGTCTTCACCAGAGCCCGCCGCAAAGCGGGATGGATTTGCTGCGGCGGTAACTACCAGGTCGTGTCCCCTAGTAACAACTCGACCTCTCTGGCAACTGATAAGGCGTGGTACACAGGGAGAAGGCAAGAGCGTAGTCGGACGAAGCAGCGGTCAGGGCAGGCGGCAAAGGTTCAAAGGCGAGTGGACGGTAGCAACGGGTACGGCAACAGGTAAGGCAAACTAACATCATAGGGAACGCTTTCTCTGAGGCACAAGGCACAAAGATCCGGCAGAGGGCTGTGGGAGGAGAAGGTATAAATGGGCAGTGCACAGGTGCAGCCTAATTAAGTCAGCACTGCCTCTCACAACCTTAACCCTTAATAACCCCTTTGGACCAGGCACCAATCACTGGTGCACTGGTCCTTTGTATCTAAGAGTCCCGGCGCGCGCGCGCCCTAGAGAGCGAGGACGCACACGCCGAGACGCTGGAGTGCTGCCTGGGGACATACGCTGTGAGCGCTCCGAGACCAGCAGGGGACCCGGAGCGCTCAGCGTAACAGTACCCCCCCCCCCCTTTGGTCTCCCTCCCTTTTTGGTACCAAAGAACTTGCGGATGAGACTGCAGTCCAGGATGTTCTCCTCCGGCTCCCATGACCTCTCCTCAGGACCGCAGCCCTCCCAGTCGACCAAAAAAAATCTTTTCCCCTGGGAGATCTTGGTCGCCAAGATCTCCTTGACAGAGAATATATCGGAGGTACCAGCGACAGGGGTGGGAGAAACAAGCTTGGGAGAAAAACGGTTAAAGATAGCAGGTTTAAGAAGGGAGACATGGAAGGAGTTATGGATCCGGAGGGAGGGAGGAAGATGGAGCTGATAAGAAACTTGATTGATACGACTCTTGATTTTATAGGGTCCCAAGAAACGAGGGCCCAACTTGTAACTTGGGACCCTAAATCGGATGTACCTAGAGGAGAGCCACACCTTGTCACCCGGGCGAAATTCCGGTGGAGATCTGCGTCTCTTGTCAGCTTGAACCTTCATACGGGCGGAAGCCCTGAGGAGAGCAGCGTGGGTTTCTCGCCAGATGGAGGAAAAATCCTGTACAAGACTGTCAATGGCAGGTACAGAAGAAGGAGTGGGAGACTGCGGCAGAGGTGGAAGAGGATGACGGCCAAAAACTACAAAGAAAGGAGACTTGTTAGAGGCAGAGGATTGTTTGTAGTTGTAGAAGAACTCCGCCCAGGGAAGTAGATCAGCCCAGTCGTCATGGCGAGAGGATACAAAGTAACGCAGATAGTCACCCAAAATCTGGTTCACCCGTTCTACTTGGCCGTTAGATTGAGGGTGGTACGAAGAAGAAAAGTCCAATTTGATCCCGAGCTGGGCACATAGAGCCCTCCAGAATTTGGAGTCTAATTGTACCCCACGATCCGAGACAATATGTTTGGGAAGGCCATGGAGACGGAAGATGTGTTGGAAAAATTGTTTGGCCAACATGGGTGCAGAGGGTAGACTGGGCAGGGGTACAAAGTGAGCCATCTTGGAGAAGCGATCCACCACGACCCAAATAACGGACTTGCCATAGGAGGAGGGAAGATCAGTAATAAAGTCCATGGCAATGTGAGACCAGGGAACTTCAGGAACAGGTAGAGGCAAGAGGAGACCCGCTGGTCTCTGGCGCAGCGATTTATCCCGGGCGCAAATCATACAGGCCTGGACGAAGTCCGAGACATCTTTCGCCAGAGAAGGCCACCAGTACCTTTGGGAGATTAGTTGGAGAGACTTTAGCACCCCTGGATGACCGGCAAAAGGGGAGGCGTGGCCCCACTTGAGAATTCGCAGCCGCTGACGTGGAGGTACGTAGGATTTGCCAGGAGGAAGAAGGCGCAGGTCCACGGGAGCGACTGTAATAAGGCGTTCTGGAGGGATAATATATTGAGGTGTTAACTCGTCGCCCACCACATCAGAGGAGCGAGACAGAGCATCTGCCCTAATGTTCTTACAAGCCGGACGGAAATGGATCTCAAAGTTAAAGCGGGCGAAGAACAGAGACCAACGAGCCTGACGGGGATTTAATCTCTGAGCAGACTGGAGATAAGCCAGGTTCTTGTGGTCTGTGAAGATGTACACAGGATGTGTGGCGCCCTCGAGTAAATGTCTCCATTCCTCCAGTGCCAATTTAATAGCCAGCAGTTCCCTGTCCCCAATGGAGTAATTTCTCTCTGCGGAAGAGAATGTTTTTGAAAAGAAGCCACAAGTTGAAGTCTTGCCCCGGGAAGACTTCTGGGTGAGGACGGCTCCGGCTCCCACCGAGGAGGCATCCACTTCAAGAGAGAAGGGCTTGGTGGAATCTTGTCTTGTCACTACCAGAGCTTTGGGACGTTCTCACAGCTCTGTTTCTCCACCCCTGTGATGATGTCACTACTAGAGCTGGGAGGAGTTTTCTGTTTCCTTCCTCCCAGCTGCGTTTGATTTCCCTGCCTTTATATTCCCCCTCCTCCTATTGTAGGTGTGGATTATATTTCTCATTTGGGTTGTAGCTCTTGCTTGAGTATCTTCCCTTGTATGCTATCCTTTCACTGGACCTGTGTTCTGCTGCAGCAAGTACTCCGGATATTGCCAGCCTGTCTTTGGATCCGTCTTCACTGCGGCTGCAGCCCCTTCAGCTAAGTGTGCAGACATTGTTGTGTATCTGTGTGTTTTCTGACTGGATCCGAGGCGACCACGGTTCCCTCCATATACTGAGCAGGGCACCGGTGGCCGTGCCCCTTCCACTATTGTAGGGGTTACAGTGGTCATCAGTCTTAGGTACGCGGGCATGCCTCCTTCCACCATTTGGATCCGGGCATGGGCTTAGCAGCATAGGGAGAGCGTTCGAGGGTCTGACAGGGGTCACCCTTTATCCTCCCTAGTTTGGGTCCGGTCAGTAGCTCTATTTTCTGTGCATGCTCTTGTTGCTCACATACAGCCGTGACAGGTCTAGAGAGAACGGGTGCAGAGGCAAAGGCGGATTTCAGGGACTGGAAGGCTTCCTCGGCTTGGGAAGGCCAGGATTTGGGGTTAGCTCCTTTTCTAGTGAGGGCCACGATAGGAGCTACCTAGTGGCGTCGCTAGGGGGGGGGGGGGGGGGGGGGCAATCGCCTCCCCTATGTTGTCCTTTGCCCCCCCGGTTGCCCCCCCGCTGATTCCCCCAGGTGAATACTAATGAGCGCTTCCATTATGGAAGCGCTCATTAGAACCGAGAGACCAGGAAGTGGTGAACGCTCTGTACTCACCACTTCCTGGTCCTCGGCTGTCGGCTGTGCAGGGCTGCGCACAGCGTGAGGGCGCTCTGTGACCTCACGCTGTGCGTGCCAGTTCAGAGCTCAGTGAGGAGAGGCAGGCGGCGTCCAGGAGCAGGAGAGGTAAGTGATTTTTTATTTTATAAACTATGTGGCTGCTGGGGGCATAAGGGGGCTAATGATGAGGCATGGGGGCTAATGGAGAGGCATATGGGGGCTAATGGAGAGGCATATGGGGGCTAATGATGAGGCATATGGGGGCTAATGATGAGGCATATGGGGGCTAATGGAGAGGCATATGGGGGCTAATGGAGAGGCATATGGGGGCTAATGATGAGGCATATGGGGGCTAATGGAGAGGCATATGGGGGCTAATGGAGAGGCATATGGGGGCTAATGGAGAGGCATATGGGGGCTAATGGAGAGGCATATGGGGGCTAATGGAGAGGCATATGGGGGCTAATGGAGAGGCATATGGGGGCTAATGATGAGGCATATGGGGGCTAATGATGAGGCATATGGGGGCTAATGATGAGGCATATGGGGGCTAATGGAGAGGCATATGAAGGCTAATGGAGAGGCATATGGGGGCTAATGGAGAGGCATATGGGGGCTAATGATGAGGCATATGGGGGCTAATGGAGAGGCATATGGGGGCTAATGATGAGGCATATGGGGGCTAATGGAGAGGCATATGGGGGCTAATGGAGAGGCATATGGGGGCTAATGGAGAGGCATATGGGGCTAATGATGAGGCATATGGGGGCTAATGATAAGGCATATGGGGGCTAATGATGAGGCATATGGGGGCTAATGGAGAGGCATATGGGGGCTAATGGAGAGGCATATGGGGGCTAATGGAGAGGCATATGGGGGCTAATGGAGAGGCATATGGGGGCTAATGGAGAGGCATATGGGGGCTAATGGAGAGGCATATGGGGGCTAATGATGAGGCATATGGGGGCTAATGGAGAGGCATATGGGGGCTAATGGAGAGGCATATGGGGGCTAATGGAGAGGCATATGGGGGCTAATGATTAGAGGCATATGGGGGCTAATGATTAGAGGCATATGGGGGCTAATGATTAGAGGCAGCATGTGGGGGCTAATGATTAGAGGCAGCATATGGGGCTAATGATGAGAGGCAGCATATGGGGGCTAATGATGAGAGGCAGCATATGGGGGCTAATGAGAGGCATAATAACAGTGTCATCCACAGATGCCCCCATAACAGTGTGTCTTCCACAGATCCACCATAACAGTACGCCTGCGCACTGACGAGAGACAGAAAGAAGGGGAAAGAATCCGCGGAAGCAAGCAGAGGACGGCTCAGCAGACGACTGAATAGCTTCTTTTGTAAGTAGTTTTATTATAAATGTATCCCTGCATACCGCAATTCTCTCATATTTTGTAATCTTATTTATATATACTTATTTTGTTTTTGCCCCCCCATTTTTGACTGTGGTATCTTTGTGCCCCCCCTATATATTATTCCTAGAGTCGCCACTGGAGCTACCAGAGTGGAATAGTGAGGGATGAATTGCCTGTAGTAATTCGCAAAGCCCAGAAATCTTTGTATGGCTCGGAGACCAGAGGGACGTGGCCAATCCAGAACCGCCGAGAGTTTGGCTGGGTCCATTTGAAGTCCTTGGGCTGAGATAATGTATCCCAGGAAAGGCAGGGAGGTCTGTTCAAATAGACATTTTTCAAGTTTAGCGTATAGGCGATTTCTCCTGAGACGAGTAAGAACTTGTTGCACATGGACCCGGTGTTGATCCAAATTGGAGGAAAAGATGAGGATTTCATCCAGGTATACGACCACGCAGGTGTAAAGTAAGTCCCTGAAAATGTCATTGACGAATTCCTGGAAGACAGCAGGTGCGTTGCAGAGGCCGAAGGGCATCACCAAATACTCAAAATGGCCGTCCCTTGTGTTAAAGGCGGTCTTCCATTCGTCTCCCTCACAGATACGGATCAGATTATAGGCCCCTCGGAGGTTCAATTTAGTGAAGATCTTAGCCCCTCAGAGACGATCAAATAGCTCAGAGATTAGAGGCAGAGGGTAACGGTTCTTGATGGTAATTTTATTAAGACCTCTGTAGTCAATGCAGGGGCGGAGGGAGCCGTCTTTTTTTGTCACGAAGAAAAAACCGGCCCCAGCAGGAGAAGAAGATTTTCTTATGAATCCTCTCTGTAGGTTCTCACGTATATAGTCGGACATGGCAAGAGTCTCAGGAGGTGAGAGAGGATAAATTCTGCCCCGAGGTGGAGTAGAGCCGAGTATCAGGTCGATCGGGCAATCATAGGATCGGTGAGGAGGAAGAACCTCAGCTTGTTTCTTGCAGAAGACATCCGTGAAGGAATGGTATGGCTTGGGCAGCCCAGAAGGCGGAGAAACTTGCGGGTTCTGTTTGACCAGAGCAGGCTTGAGACAGCGGTCCGAACAGGAGGAGCCCCAACGCAGGATCTCACCGGCGGACCAATTCAGGACAGGACTATGACGTTGAAGCCACGGCAGACCCAGGAGGAGTTCGGAGGAACAGAAGGGAAGGACAAAAAACTCTAAAGTCTCGGTACGAAATATTCCGATGTCCATCTGTAGAGGCTGGGTACGGAACTGCACGGTGGCTGAGAGTCTCTCACCGTTAACAGTAGAGATGAAAAACGGCTTGGGTAGACGGATTACTGGAATACGGTACTTGTCAACCAAGGAGGCGTGAATGAAGTTGCCAGCTGAACTGGAATCCAAGAAGGCGGCTGCGGAGAAAGAGGACTTGGAAGAGATGATCAACTGCACGGGTATGATGAGACGTGGAGAGGAAGAATCCACACCTAGCAACGCCTCTCCCACGCTTACTAGGTGCGAGCGTTTCCCGAACGCGGTGGACGGAGAGGACAATCTCTAAGGAAGTGCTCGGTACTGGCACAGTACAGACACAGGTTCTCGTTTCTGCGGCGGCTTCGTTCTTGCGTGACCGATCCACCTGCATGGCTTCCATGGCGGAAAACCCAGTAGCGGGTTGAGGTGGATGCGGAAAAACGGGAGCCAGACGAGGAAAGCGTCTAGGACGAGCTTTTTCCTTTTCAAGGAGGAGTTCCTCCTGTTTTTCGGCGAAACGTTTGTCTATCCTAGTGGCCAGCAAGATGAGGTCACAAAGAGTGGAAGGAAGCTCACGTGCAGCCAGAACGTCCTTTACTTCACTGTTAAGTCCTTTCTTGAAGGTGGCACAAAGGGCTTCATTGTTCCAGTTCAGCTCAGAGGCCAGAGTGCGGAACTGAATGGCATAGTCACCCACGGAAGAACCTCCTTGGGTCAAATTTAGTAAGGCAGTCTCTGCGGAGGTAACCCAGGCAGGCTCCTCAAAAACATTCCGGAACTCTAGGCAGAAGCTCTGGACAGATGCGGTGGCAGGATCTGCGCGGTCCCATAGTGGTGTAGCCCAGGCCAGGGCCTTCCCGGACAGTAAACTGAGAATAAAGGCTACCTTGGCTCGCTCAGAAGGAAACTGGTCGGACAGAAGCTCGAGGTGGAGAGAGCACTGCGACAAGAACCCACGGCACTGCTTAGGATCTCCGTCATATTTGTCTGGTAGGGACAAACGGATTCTGGAACCGATAGTAACTGCAGGCGGAGGTGATGCCGCAGGAGCAGACGGAGGAGCTGGCTGTTGCAGAGAAAGCAGGAGCTGCTGCAACATAGCGGTCAACTGGGCCAGCTGTTGACCCTGCTGGGCCACAATGGTGGTGAGGTCCTCCAGGCTTGGCAGGGGAACATCAGTGGGATTCATGGCCGGATCTTACTGTCACGAACCGGCAGGACAGGTAGTGAATCCTCTGCACCAGAGAGGCGATGGCGCGGGTTGTACTAGAGCACCGGTTCTAAGCAGTTACTGGTCTTCACCAGAGCCCGCCGCAAAGCGGGATGGATTTGCCGCGGCGGTAACTACCAGGTCGTGTCCCCTAGTAACAACTCGACCTCTCTGGCAACTGATAAGGCGTGGTACACAGGGAGAAGGCAAGAGCGTAGTCGGACGAAGCAGCGGTCAGGGCAGGCGGCAAAGGTTCAAAGGCGAGTGGACGGTAGCAACGGGTACGGCAACAGGTAAGGCAAACTAACATCATAGGGAACGCTTTCTCTGAGGCACAAGGCACAAAGATCCGGCAGAAGGCTGTGGGAGGAGAAGGTATAAATGGGCAGTGCACAGGTGCAGCCTAATTAAGTCAGCACTGCCTCTCACAACCTTAACCCTTAATAACCCCTTTGGACCAGGCACCAATCACTGGTGCACTGGTCCTTTGTATCTAAGAGTCCCGGCGCGCGCGCGCCCTAGAGAGCGAGGACGCACACGCCGAGACGCTGGAGTGCTGGGGACATACGCTGTGAGCGCTCCGAGACCAGCAGGGGACCCGGAGCGCTCAGCGTAACAAGGAAGAGGGTCATGTGACACATCAAACTTATTAGGGAATTTCACAAGAAAAACAATGGTGTGCTTGGTTTTAACGTAACTTTATTCTTTCATGAGTTATTTACAAGTTTCTGACCACTTATAAAATGTGTTCAATGTGCTGCCCATTGTGTTGGATTGTCAATGCAACCCTCTTCTCCCACTCTTCACACACTGATAGCAACACCACAGGAGAATTGCTAGCACAGGCTTCCAGTATCCGTAGTTTCAGGTGCTGCACATCTCGTATCATCTGAAGGCAATCGTCTATGCTGTGAAGATACGAGATGTGCAGCACCTGAAACTACGGATACTGGAAGCCTGTGCTAGCATTTCTCCTGCGGTGTTGCTATCAGTGGGAAGAGTGGGAGAAGAGGGTTGCATTGACAATCCAACACAATGGGCAGCACATTGAACACATTTTATAAGTGGTCAGAAACTTGTAAATAACTCATAAAAGAATAAAGTTACGTTAAAACCAAGCACACCATTGTTTTTCTTGTGAAATTCCCAATAAGTTTGATGTGTCAAATGACCCTCTTCCTATTGAAAAAACAAAAGTTGGATTCAAAATGGCCGACTTCAAAATGGCCGCCAGGGTCACCACCCATCTTGAAAAGTTTCCCCCCTCACATATACTAATGTGCCACAAACAGGAAGTTAATATCACCAACCATTCCCATTTTATTAAGGTGTATCCATATAAATGGCCCACCCTGTACAATGATACACAGATGACCAGGGGCGGGCTGGGCCGGGGGGCAGGGAGGCAATTGCCCCCCAGGCCGCCCTAAATAAACGGCCGCTGGGCCACCCATCTTAAAAAAAAAAAGGGCCGCACCGCCGATCATCACCACAGGCGGCGGCCCTGGATGTCATTGCGGCCGTGCTGTGTGCTGTGGGGCAGGGGAGGGAGAGGTGTGTCCCTCCCCTGTTCTTCTGATAGGCCGCAGGCACTAATGCCTGCAGCCTATCAGAGGCCGGCTCAGGCAGTGCGATGACGTCATTATCATCGCGACGCCTGAGCCCGGCAGCACACAGCAGGGACACAGGCCAGAAGAGGCTTGCATCGCTGCTGATGGAGGTAAGTATTAGTGTTTTTTTTTTTTTTCTTTGCGGGGGGCTGGCACTATGGGGGGGGGATCTGGCACTATAGGGGGGGCTGGCACTATGGGGGGGGGGGATCTGGCATTATAGGGGGATCTGGCACTATGGGGGGGGGGAAATTTGGCACTATGGGGGGGATCTGGCACTTTGGGGTAGCTAGCACTATGCGGGGGCACTATAGGGGGGGCTGGCACTATAGGGGTAGCTAGCACTATGCGGGGGCACTATAGGGGGGGCTGGCACTATAGGGGGAGCTGGCACTATGGGGGGGATCTGGCACTATGGGGGGGGGATCTGGCACTATGGGGGGGATCTGGCACTATGGGGGGGCTTGCACTATAGGGGGGGCTGGCACTATAGGGGGGAGGATCTGGCACTATGGGGGGATTTGGCACTATGGGAGGGGGGGATCTGGCACTTTGGGGGAGCTAGCACTATGAGGGGGCACTATAGGGGGAGCTGGCACTATGGGGGAGCTGGCACTATGGGGGGGCTGGCACTATGGGGGAGCTGACACTATGGGGGGGCTGACACTATGGGGGGCTGGCACTATGGGGGAGGAGCTGGCACTATGGGGGGGCTTGGCACTATGGGGGAGGAGCTGGCACTATGGGGGGGCTTGCACTATAGGGGGAGCTGGCACTATGGGGGAGGAGCTGGCACTATGGGGGGGCTTACACTATAGGGGGAGCTGGCACTATGGGGGGGGGCTTGCACTATAGGGGGAGCTGGCACTATGGGGGGGATCTGGCACTATGGGGGGATCTGGCACTTTGGGGGAGCTAGCACTATGGGGGGGCACTATAGGCGGAGCTGGCACTATAGGGGGGCTGGCACTATGGGGGGGGGGGCTGGCACTATGGGGGAGCTGGCACTATGGGGGATCTGGCACTATGGGGGGCTGGCACTATGGGGGAGCTGGCACTATGGGGGAGCTGGCACTATGGGGGGGCTGGCACTATGGGGGGCTGGCACTATGGGGGAGGAGCTGGCACTATGGGGGGGCTTGCACTATGGGGGGAGCTAGCACTATGGGGGGGCTGGCACTATAAGGGGGATGGCACTATAATGGGGATGGCACTATGGGGGGGCTGGCACTATGGGAGGGGAGCTGGCACTATGGGGGGGGAGCTGGCACTATTGGAGGAGCTGGCACTATGGGGGCATTTCTTGCTGGCACATTATGGGGGGGCACCTTGGGGGAGAGGAGCACTATGAGGGTATCTGGGGGCTCTAAAGGGGCTTTTTTTTTTAATTATTGGCACATTCTGGGGGGCACTATAGGGGAGAGCAGCACTATGGGGCATCTGGTGTTACTATAGGGGCATTATTTGGGAGCACTATGGGGAAGTGGGGGCTCTAAAGGGGCCTTTTGTATTGGAACATTATGGGGGGCACTATGGCATTTGGTAGCACTAAGGGGGCATTTTTTACTGGCACATTATGACAGGCACTATAGGGGAGAGCGGCACTATGGGGCATTATTTGGGGGCACTATGGGGGAGTGGAGCACTATTGGGGCATATGGTGGCACTAAGAAGGGGAATTTTTTTACTGGCACATTGTGGGGGAGAGGAGCACTATAGGGGCATCTGCTGGGGGTACTAAGGGGCATTTTTTTTACTGGCATATTATGGGGGACACTATGGGGAAGGGGGAGAGGAGCAGTATGAGTGCATTTACTGGGGCACTATATGGGGGTATTTTATACTGGCATACATTATGGGGACATTAGCTCAACTGCGGGCACTAAGCGGGGGAATTTCATGTACTGTCATATTATAGGGAAAATTAGTACTACTAGGGGGTATTATGGGGAGCTTTACTACTACTGGGGGTCTATAAGGGACCTTATTACTAGGGCACTATAGGGGCATTATTACTACTAAGTGTGCTCTGGCAGAGAATTATTTCTATTGGTGGGATTTTGGGGGGCACTGTTACTTTGGGGGCACCCTGGCATAGTATCAGCTTAGCACTATTATTTTTGGAGGACATTATCTTTATACTATTAGTGTCTGAGCGCAGTTATTTTTTAGAGCACTGTGTGCCAATAATTGTTTAAGGGGGCACTATCTGTGTGGTAGTAGTATTCCCAGGGGTACTGTTTCTGCAGTATAGTATTGGGGGTGGCAGGAAACTAATGTCTGTTTCTCAATCTCTGCAGAGACGGGAGATGGCAGAAAAATCATCATGGCGGTCTGGTCTGAATGGAGAAGATGAGGAAAGAGAACGTCTACAACAAAGGTGACATCACTGGATGTAAGAGGTAGGGGGCGCTATATAGGAGAGGAGATGCTCCGGCTCCTCCCCCTGCCATTTGCAGAAGGAGGATTCAGAGCTGGGTGAGGACGGCCAAAGGGGGCAGCAGGCCACGGGCGGGTGACAGATGGTGGGGGGGAACCACAAGCCTTGAGCAGGATCTGGGGAGGGAGGAGAGCAGAGGAGCTTCCTGGCTGTAGCTTGTTGTATAAGCAGAAAGTGCAGCCAGGAAGACCCTCCCCTCTCCGTATGATGTGTAGACAGGCCTCAACTATAGAATGTCAGCTGTAAAGTGTGTGTTGGGAGTGGCCTATTATATGTAGGAGGGGCTTTTAATAATGGGCGGGGCTAAAAATGGGCCACTTGACTGGATTTGCCCCCCAGGACTAAGGCTGCCAGCCCTCCCCTGCAGATGACAGAATCAACCTCCAGCGATCAATGGACCTACAGGTTTGTTCCACAAAATACGTAATGCACACGACCGGTGTCTATGATATGCGGACACAGTGTCGGACTGGGATGCCTAAGGCCCACCAGTAAAAATTATTTTGGGGCCCAAAGTACAGATACATTCAAATATTATCTGCTCACACAGCAGGAGATGCTACCAGATGACTGACTATGGGGGTCCATGCATCTACTTTGAGAAGGTAGATCCTGGGGAGAAGAGGACACTGGCAGCATTCCTCTATACCTAGAACTAGTCATCTCAGCTCTGATTGTGTCAATAATAATATACTGGGGGGTTTCTTTAACCTCTTTAGGACACATGATGTACCGGTACGGCATGTTGTCCTGGTACTTAAGGACACATGACGTACCAGTACGTCATGTATAGTTCCAATCACCGCCGCCCGGCGGGCGGTGATCGGAACCCGGTGCCTGCTCAAATCATTGAGCAGCCACCTTGGCTAAATGCGCCGGGGGGTCCTGTGACCCCCCCATGTCGGCGATCGCAGCAAACCGCAGGTCAATTCAGACCTGCGGTTTGCTGCGGTTTCGGAAGTTTCTGAATGGTCTGTGACCGCGGGGATCAGAAACTTCAAATAACCTTTATTTTAATGTTTACCCCCCCTCAGGAAGTGCAGCAGGGAGGGCGGGCGGGCGGTGCGGGCGGTGCTTGGGGGGGGCGGGCAGGCATGCAATCATCCCCCCGCCCCCTCTCTAAGGATGGCTGAGCGGTTTGCAGAGTGTCAGCACATTGCTGACACTCTGCTTGAAATGCCTGACATCTGTGCTGGCACAGATGCCATGCCTTTAACCCCTTCCATGCCGCGGTCCGTAGGGACCGCTGTATGGAAAAGGTTAAGAGGGAGGGAGCTCCCTCCCTCTCCCATCGGGGGCTGCTGTGCCTTTTCAGCCCCCAATGCAAGAGGGAGGGGGCCCCCCTCCCTCCCCATCACCCACTGCTCTGCTGTGGCAGCGAGTGATGGGTACCATGGCAACCGGACGCATTCACAGGCGTCCGGCTGTCCATGGTACTGATCAAAGGCAGTCCATGGTGCTGATTAGACTTCTGCTAAAGGCAGAAGTCTAATCAGACTTTGTAAAGTGAAAATACAGTGCAGTACACTATATAGTGTACTGTACTGTATTATACAGACATCAGACCCACTGGATCTTCAAGAACCAAGTGGGTCTGGGTAAAAAAAAAGTGAAAAAAGAGTAAAAATCAAAAAACACATTTATCACTGATTAAAAATGAATAAAATTTAATTCCCTACACATGTTTGATATCACCGCATCCGTAAAGACCTGATCTATAAAACGGTCATGTTACTTTACCCGCACGGTAAACGCCATAAAAATAAAAAAAAAATGATAAAATTGAAATTTTGCCCACCTTACTTCCCAAAAAAGGTAATAAAAGTGATCAAAAATGTATGTACGCCAAAATAGCACCAATCAAACCATCACCTCATCCCGCAAAAAATAAGACCCTACCTAAGATAATCGCCCAAAAACTGAAAAAACTATGGCTTTCAGAATATGGAGACACTAAAACATGATTTTTTTTTGTTTCAAAAATTTAATAATTGTGTAAAACTTACATAAATAGAAAAAAAGTATACATATTAGGTATCGCCGCATCCGTAATAAACTGCTCTATAAAAATATCACATCTACAGGTGATCCATTGACCTCACAAAGACTATCGTGGTGCACAGCAAGATGGCAAAGGAGACTAGAATGGAGGTCTGTCCTCTTCAGCGATGAGTCCTGATTTTGCGGCAGAAGGCACTGCTCCATCCATTGTAGAAAACACAAGAAGATTTGGCTCAGGTCACCATCAATCCTACGGCTGGTCCTGATACCTCAGGATATGATAATAGAGACTTCCTAGTAATAACACATTTTGTATATTGATCCAGCGAATAATTCCTGAGTATAACAGAAGAATTTCCTCACCAGCTCTGGGTTCATATTCCTGCTGGGTGTCTTGTTTACCTTCCTCTGGATACACCATGGTGAAGGTTGATGGATTCGGTTGCTGGTTACTTTGTATCCACTCCACAGCAGGATGTTTCCATCTTCTTGTTACATTTCTAACGGTTTTACATTTATTTTGTAACTTTGCAGAATATTAATATCCTACACAAGACCTTGGCTGCTGTCACCACCCGATGAGAGGTGCCACATCAAAGGTTTCTGCAGACTAGGAAGTTGACCATGGTGAGATATCAGCTTCCAGCACAGTGGTGGATTCTGTGGATTTCCTGAAATCTGCTCCATCTAGTGCGTTTTTCTTCTTCTCCCTCTATATTTTCTCACAGTCTATGGTCTCTACTGCTAAGGACCAGAGGTTAGAGTATGGCAGCTCAGTCTGGCGCCTCAGGGGTAAGCACAAAGAAATGAAGTCAGATGATGCAGATTAGAGAAACCGAGATGGAAGCACGCTGCATTTTGTCAATTTCACCGGATCTTGCCGCTGCCATTGATATTTGTCCTGTTTCCTGTTTTGGGAGAACGAAGGATCTCCTGACTTCACTGTGACTCGTAAAGGACATGGTAGGAAGCAGCAGACAACCTGTTATTGATTGCGTCCTGCAGAAACTGCTTGGATGGAGGAGAACAATTTGGAGCTGTCTGTCACTGAGGCTCCTGTAACATTAATATTGTCAGAGACGAGCGTTAATTAGAAGAAGGAGAAATATCTTTCACTCTGCTCCTCTATAGTGATGAGCGGCAGGGGCAATATTCGAATTTGTGATATTTTGCGAATATTTGGGCTAATATTTGCCATATATTCGAGAATTCGTTATATCCAGTCATTATTTTCTTGATTGCGGAAATCGGCGATTGAAAAATTCGCGATAAAAATTTGCATTATAAAAATTCGCAATCAACACTACTCCTAAAGTCAAAGATATTGCAGCATTCTCATTGACCCACAAGCTAGAAGCAGGGAGGCATCATGTGTACTGATAAAAAAAAAAATCTTGAATATTCGAAATTATAAATATATATCACTATATTCTAAACATTCGCAAATTCTCCAAGTGCCGATGTTCGCGATAAAAATTTGCAATTCGAATATTCGTGATCAACACTACTCCTCTACAATGCAAATTCCTTCTAGGGTTCCTCCAAATGTGAAGATCAGGCTGCACTTCATACGGTGAATGTATGTTTGACATCATGGTGAGATCTTCAGAGGCGGGCAGATGGGGTACATAAGGTCTACTCTGCTTTGGACAATCCGCTGATGATACACAGATGACAGAATCAACCTCCAGTGATCAATGATAATCTGCAGGAGATCATGGCGGCAGGAGTTTAGTTACCCTGCAGCGCCACCACAGGTGAGTTAAAGCATTACACAGTGCCTATTGAACTGTATGGGAAGTCTTCATAGTGTAAGGTCATTCTGGGACCTCCAGGGTGAGGGATGATCTTGTTAGCTTCCCCCTGCTCATGCTGACCCCTCTCATAATTCAAAATGTCCTTAAAGTACTTCAGAAAATGCAGTTTTTCATTTCCTTTCATGCTGAATAAAATCTGGACTTATCCGCTCCTTCAGTAATAACTGGACTGTGCTGATTGTTCGGAAAGTTTAACAAAAATGAAGGGTGGTTGTCTGAGTTATCAATCTTCAGGCGTGAAATAGGAAGTTTCCCGGTGCCGTAGTTTGTGGTCACGGTGAATTACTGCAGCGCGGACCATTAAGGATTCTAGAAATGAACAGTGGTCGGTTCATAAAAGTGAAATATTGAAGCTGGCTGACAAGAAGTCTCCTGGCAGGACTGCAGCTGGACGGGCACTGAGTCACAGCATCACTGGCAGATGTCCAGTGTGGACGTCTGTATGGGACAGTGATAGCCATGGTGGTGCCGAAGCCTCTGCTGTACGTTATGTGCCTCTGAATTCACGTGTCTTAAGGCTTGTGCATGCAAATGTATTTTTGTCCGCAATTTTTTGCAGGTCGCATGCGACCCATTCACTTCAATGGGGCCGCAAAAAGATGCGGATATTTTTGGAATCCGCAAAAATATAGAACAAGTTTGGAGAGGATGGGTGAGAGGTATAAACGAATGGCTGACAGGAGACGTGTGACTCGTCCGGACCTGTGTGTGGGTGATCTGGTGTGGTTATCCACTAGGAATATCAAGTTGAGAGTGCCATCTTGGAAACTGGGTCCAAGATTTGTTGGTCCGTATAAAATTTCTGCGGTGATCAATCCTGTGGCATTTCGACTGGATCTGCCGCAGACTTGGAGGATCCACGATGTCTTCCACAGGTCTTTACTAAAAAAATATGTTAAACCGGTGGTACCATTGCCATTGCCTCCTCCTCCTGTTCTAGTCGAGGGAAACTTGGAGTTCGAGATCTCCAGGATTCTCGACTCGAGAGTTCTGCGGGGTTCCCTCCAGTACCTGGTTCACTGGAGGGGATACGGTCCTGAGGAGAGGATGTGGGTTCCGGCGTCAGATGTCAACGCCAGTCGACTGGTGAGGGCCTTTCATAGGTCCCATCCGGATAAGGTTGGTCCAGGGTGTCCGGAGGTCACCCGTAGAAGGGGGGGTACTGTCATGCCCCACTCTGACGATGTGCGGAGGTCAGCCAGGATTGCAGCACGAGTTTAGTATTTGTTTTGATGCTGTGCTGGATCCGCCTCGCATCAGGTGCACTGGGTGGAGTCATTAGTTTAAATGGTCTCCAGCTAAGTGCTCTGAGCGGATTATACTGTTCATTATGGTCTGGGAAGTTTGGAGGGAAGGTTGGCTGTTTGTACCTGCTCTCAGCAGATAAGTGTCATTTCTTGTTTGGTTGTTTATGTCATCTATCCCATCCAGGTTCTGTGCGAGCAGGCTGCTCCTTTCTCCCCACTTCACCATCTCAGGGAGTTCAGGGTTCTGTTAGTACAGGCTGGAGGACACAGCAAATCTACCTTCAAGGTTTGTCTGTGGGCTGAGCATTGCAGGGAAAGAGGTCAGGGATAAACTATGAGGTGACCCTTCCCCTGTCTCTCGTCCAGAGCCTGGTTGGTGTGTTATCTGTTAAACTGTGCACGTCCGCCGTGACATACACCTTGTTTACAGCAAAAACACGCTTCTCTAATTTTGCGTACAATTTATTATCTCTTAATATCTGTAACACCTGTCTAACATGATCCTGATGTATCTCCATGTCTGGAGAATAAATTAGAATGTCATCCAAATACACGACAACAAACCTCCCCACCAGGTGATGACCATAAGTGCACCTCAGGAGTATTAAAAGCCGTCTTCCATTCATTCTCTTCCTTGATCCTGACCAGATTATATGACCCCCCTAAGTCCAACTTGAGAACACCTTGGCACCAACAATCTGGTTAAACAAATCGGGAATCGAAGGAAGAGGGTAAGGATCACGGACAGTAATCTGATTGAGTTCACGGAAATCCAGACATGGCCTCTGTCCTTTTTTTTAAACAAAAAAGAACCCTGCTGCCACTGGAGATTTGGAAGGTCTTATGTGTTCTTTAGCCAAACTCTCTGTAATATACTGTCATGGTACCTCCCATGTCAGAGGTTAGAAAATCTTGGAGACTGGCTGCACGCGGGGTTAACTGACAGTCTCTTGATTCTCAGTGTTGTTGTTTGGTAATGACCACACCTCTTGTCAGGTGCAGCTTGTGGTCATTACTGCATTCCCTATTTAGTTTGGTCTCACACTTTATTCCATGCGGTTGATATTCTCTGCTTGGATTTGGAAGAGTTGTGTTTGGACCTTTCCTGTGTTCCTGCTCATCCATTTTCTATAAGATAAGTTGTACTGCCCTTTGTATTTGGTTGTTCCCTTGTTCTTGTTGTTTACTAGGCCTTAGGGAGATGCTGGTTCATTCACCAGGGATGTTACAGGGCATTTCAGGGCTCCTAGGGTTTAGGTTCCAGCGTATGTATTTTCCCACCTTCAGGGTCTATACATACTGACAGGAGTCAGGGCCAGGTTTAGGGGTTTCCTGGGAGTTGACTGTCCCCCTCTCCCTAGCCTTGAGGCCTAGTTCTTTGTCTTTTCCCTTCTGTTGTTATTCCGGTGTCCCGCCCCTCCCCATTATTCATGACATATACTCTCTCATGGCCAGTCTTTCAGGTCCAGAAAGGTTATACAATCTAGATTTTGGCAACTTAGCTCCGGGAATAAGGTTGATAGGACAATCATATTCTCGAAATCAGATATAAAAGAGGGTAATGTCTTAGTAGTTAAAACAGAAAAAGATGTATTCAGACAATTGTCAATGCAATAATCACCCCAATCCAGAATCTGTCTAGCTTGCCAATCGATTGTTGGATTGTGCTGAGCGGGGAGACCCTCCAACACAAAACATGAGATAAATTCCTGATGAAAGTCATCCACTCTTAATCTGATATTATGTACCACTTGAGATAAACACTTTCGAGTTAGAGGTGCAAAATCAATGGCAAAAATTGAAATGTTTTTTTTCTAATGCACTTGGTGACAACCCGTGCATATGGACGAACTGAGCATCAACCCCGGCCCCAATGTCGAAAAACATCTCAATCCCCACAGTTTTTTACTCTAGCGCCACCTCATCAGTCAGGAGAAATCAGGTACTACCAGTGAAAGACAAATGCACATTTTCTGACTCTCCTCTCACCCCTTCAAGAGTCAGATGGGAATTAAATGTTCTTTTTTTTTAATTCTTTTTGCCATTAAATGTATGGACATACTCTGATAAAATATCCATTTTGTCTGCAGAAAAAAAAACACACTCCCTTCCTATTACCAGAGGATCCAGGAGTAGCTCCCCCACTGGGGTTTCTTGAAAGGCCAAAGCGTCCTTCAGCCTCTCTGATAACCCTTGACAAAACTGGCTACGGAGGGCAGGATCGTTCCACTCCGTATCCATAGCCCACCTCCTAAACTCAAAGCAATAAATCTCAGCGCAACGATTTCTCTGACGAAGGCTGCGCAGCTTGGTTTCAGCTAGAGAGGTCCGATCCGGATCATCATAGATAAGGCCCAAAGCTTCGAAAAATTCATCTACCGACTGGAGAGACTGCGATCCGGTCGGCAGAGAAAAAGCCCATGACTGCGCATCCCCCTTAAGCAAGGAAATAACCACACCGACTCGCTGTTTCTCATCCCCAGATGAGTGTAGACGTAGCTTAAAGGGGTTCTGCACTTTGTTTTAACTGATGATCTATCCTCAGGATAGATCATCAGCTTCTGATCAGCGGGGGTCCGACACCCGGGACCCCCGCCGATCATCTGTTTGAGAAGGCAGCGGTGCTCCAGTAGCGCCGCGGCCTTCTCACTGTTTACCGCCGGCCCACTGACGTCACGACTAGTATCAACTAGCGTGGGCGGGGCTAAGCTCTGTTCACTTGAATGGAGCTTAGCCGCGCCCACGGTAGTTGATTCTAGTCGTTACGTCAGTGGGCCGACGGTAAACAGTCAGAAGGCCTTGGAGTTACTGGTGCACCGCTCCCTTCTCAAACAGCTGATCGGCGGGGGTCCCGGGTGTCGGACCCCCGCCGATCAGAAGCTGATGATCTATCCAGAGGATCAGTTAAAACAAAGTGCAGAACCCCTTTAAAATACAATTTGCACGCCTCCCGAAACAAAATGAAATTATCACGTCCAAAACCCAAGCAAAATACAAAAAGGGAAAGGAAAGACTTAACTTCAAAGGGGTTATGGAAGCACCAGGAACTCCGCCGAGATCCACACACCAGCTATCCACAACTGAAACTGAAGCTATAGACCGCACAGCATTGTGGGAGAAGCAACAATAAATAAGGAAGTTTAAATGACCACATAAGGGGTGTTGCCATTACCAGAAACAACACACACGCCTGTTCAGTGGCGTAGCGTGGGAAGAACAAATCCATTGATGGAATAACCTGGTCATTCAGTATGTTCAGGTAGTCGCTGACCTCATTCTTGGAGCACATAATGTTGCTGAACCTAGACCTGACCAACTGCAGCAACCCCAGATCCTAGCACTGCCCCCACAGGCTTGTACAGTGGGCACTAGGCATGATGGGGGCATCACTTCATCTGCCTCTCTTCTTACCCTGATGCGCCCATCACTCTGGAACAGGGTAAATCTGGACTCATCGGACCACATCACCTTCTTCCATTGCTCCAGAGCCCAATCTTTATGCTCCGTATGAAATTGAAGCCTTTTTTCTGGTTTTCCTCACTGATTAGTGGTAGTCAATGGTTGTTTAAGAAATGAGAAGCAACTCATCGCACCAGTTGGGGTTAAATAACTTGTTGCCAGCTGAAAGATAATCGCCCATGCAGTAATTATCCAATAGGAGGCTCAGAACTATTTGCTTAGTTAAATCTGGGTGGTGACTTTTTTTTTGGACTTGACACTAATAGTGTAAACATAATGTCCCCCAAAAATAATTGTGGTAAGCGGATACTGTGCCAAGGTGCCCACACAGTAGTAGTGCTCCCAAAAGTCCCACCAATAGGAATAATTCTCTGATAGAGCACACATGGTAGCAGGGGCGTACACAGAAATCATTGGGCCCCCATGCCCGTTCCTAGTCCCCCCCACTATGCGCCCTGGCTCCTCTCACTACCCTCCCTAACTTCTCCCCTGCCCCATCTCGTGCAGCAGTACTCACGCTGGAACCCAACAGACCCATTATAGTGAATGGGATCTGGTAGGTTCTGGCGGTGTTCAGCATATATTGACAAGAATCTGGGGCATTACATGATGTAATACCACCCAACTTTCCTGCTGTCCAGCATGGCACATGAGAAAAGACATGAGAAAAGTTTGATGAAGTGAGTGTCCCGCTTCCTCCATCCTCTGTGTCATGCAGGACAGCTGGGAGACAGTGACATTACTTGCTATCCTGCATGACACATGTGCAGAGACAGGAGTCTTTGGGAAAGCTGGGTGAACCCCTCCCCTCTGCCTTTCCATGTTCTTATTATCTGCTTTTATGCCTTGCAGGATAGCAGGAAATCTGAGTGACATTACATGATGTAATAGCACCCAGCTTTTCTGCTCTCCTGCATGGCACATGTGGAGAGACATGAGAAAGCTGAGTAACACAACCCTCATATCTTCTTGTGCCATGCAGGACATCAGGAAAGCTGAGTCACATTACATAATGTAGTGACACCCAGCTTCCCTCCTGTTCTGAATGGCCTATGTGCAGAGGAATAGCCTGGGAAAGCTGAGTGACCTTGCCCCCTTCCACACACATACACCTCTGCACTGTCCTCACCTACAAGTCCTCACTTACTTCATTACTGGTTGTGGCATTCCAGAGGAATCAGGCGGGGGCGGAGCTAACAGGCAGGAGGTGGAGTTAGGAGGCGGGGCTAGCAGACGGGAGACAGTTAGGAAGATAGGCAGGGGCGGGGACTCTCCTCCACTGCAGGGCCCCCCTTCCTCACGGGCCCCATAGCAGCTGCGTGGTCTGCCTATATGGTAGGTACGCCACTGCATGGTAGTAATAGTGCTCCTACAGTGCCCTCAAAATGTCCCCACTGTGCTCCAGAAGTAATAATGCTACCATAGTGCCCATACTAGTAATCATGTTCCCCCTAGACCCACAGTAGTAATAAATTCCACCATAATGACCCCCAGTAGTAATAATTCTCCTTATAATGTGACTGTGCAAAAAATACCCCTTTTAATGCACCCAGACGAGCTAATGTCCCCATAGTGCCCCCATAATGGGCCAATATAAAATACCCCCCTAGTGCTCCTCTCACCCCTTCCTCCTAGTGCCCCCATAATGTACCAGTATAAAATGCCCCATATATAGTGCCCCAGTAGATGCCCTCAGTTTCCCCCATAATTTGCAAGTTTAAAATACCCCTTCTTTGTGCCCCCGTAGATGAACCCATAGTACTCCTATCTCCCCTTCCCCATAGTACCCACCATAATGTGCGCCAGTATAAAATGTCCCTATAAAGAGCCCCCCATATAGAATACTACTTCTTTGTGGCCTCAGTAGATGCTCCCAATAATGTGCCAGTAAGAAGTGCCCCCAATAATGTGCCAGTAAGAAGTGCCCCCATAAATGCCCCCACAGTGCCCCCAATAATGTGCCAGTAAGATGTGCCTCCATAGATGCCCCTACAGTGCCCCCCAATAATGTGCCAGTAAGATGTGCCCACATAGATGCCCCCCAATAATGTGCTAGTAACAAGTGCACCCATAGATGCCCCCAATCATGTGCCAGTAACAAGTGCCCCCATAGATGCCCCAAATCATGTGCCAGTGAGAAGTGCCCACCATAGATGGCCCCCCAATCATGTGCCAGTAACAAGTGCCCCCCAATCGTGTGCCAGTAACAAGTGCCCCCCAATCGTGTGCCAGTAGCAAGTGCCCCCCATAGATGGCCCCCAATCATGTGCCAGTAGCCAGTATTGTACCATATAAATAAACACTTATACTTACCTCCATGGCAGCGATTGCAATGCAGCCTCTTCTGGCCTGTGTCCTGCGCTGTATGGCGCATCAGAGGAGCGGGGAAGGGAGACTCCTCTCCCTCCCCTGCCCCGCAGCATCTACAGTTGCAAGAAAAAGTATGTGAACCCTTTGGAATGATATGGATTTTTGCAAAAATTGGTCATAAAATGTGATCTGATCTTCATCTAAGTCACAACAATAGACAATCACAGTCTGCTTAAACTAATAACACACAAAGAATTAAATGTTACCATGTTTTTATTGAACACACCATGTAAACATTCACAGTGCAGGTGGAAAAAGTATGTGAACCCCTAGACTAATGACATCTCCAGGAGCTAATTGGAGTGAGGTGTCAGCCAACTGGAGTCCAATCAATGAGATGAGATTGGAGGTGTTAGTTACAGCTGCCCTATAAAATACACACACCAGTTCTGGGTTTGCTTTTCACAAGAATCATTGCCTGATGTGAATGATGCCTCGCACAAAAGAGCTCTCAGAAGACCTACGATTAAGAATTGTTGACTTGCATAAAGCTGGAAAGGGTTATAAAAGTATCGCCAAAAGCCTTGCTGTTCATCAGTCCACGGTTAGACAAATTGTATATAAATGAAGAAAGTTCAGCACTGCTGCTACTCTCCCTAGGAGTGGCCGTCCTGTAAAGATGACTGCAAGAGCACAGCGCAGACTGCTCAATGAGGTGAAGAAGAATCCTAGAGTGTCAGCTAAAGACTTACAAAAGTCTCTGGCATATGCTAACATCCCTGTTAGCGAATCTACGATACGTAAAACACTAAACAAGAATGGATTTCATGGGAGGATACCACAGAGGAAGCCACTGCTGTCCAAATAAAACATTGCTGTACGTTTACAGCTTGCACAAGAGCACCTGGATGTTCCACAGCAGTACTGGCAAAATATTCTGTGGACAGATGAAACCAAAGTGGAGTTGTTTGGAAGAAACACACAACACTATGTGTGGAGAAAAAGAGGCACAGCACACCAACATCAAAACCTCATCCCAACTGTGAAGTATGGTGGTGGGGGTATCATGGTTTGGGGCTGCTTTACTGCGTCAGGGCCTGGACGGATTTCTATCATCGAAGGAAAAATGAATTTCCAAGTTTATCAAGACATTTTGCAGGAGACCTTAAGGCCATCTGTCCACCAGCTGAAGCTCAACAGAAGATGGGTGTTGCAACAGGACAATGACCCAAAGCATAGAAGTAAATCAACAACAGAATGGCTTAAACAGAAGAAAATACGCCTTCTGGAGTGGCTCAGTCAGGACCTCACCCCGATTGAGATGCTGTGGCATGACCTCAAGAAAGCGATTCACACCAGACATCCCAAGAATATTGCTGAACTGAAACAGTTCTGTAAAGAGGAATGGTCAAGAATTACTCCTAACCGTTGTGCACGTCTGATCTGCAACTACAGGAAACGTTTGGTTGAAGTTATTGCTGCCAAAGAAGGTTCAACCAGTTATTAAATCCAAGGGTTCACATACTTTTTCCACCTGCACTGTGAATGTTTACATGGTGTGTTCAATAAAAACATGGTAACATTTAACTCTTTGTGTGTTATTAGTTTAAGCAGACTGTGATTGTCTATTGTTGTGACTTAGATGAAGATCAGATCACATTTTATGACCAATTTGTGCAGAAATCTATATCATTCCAAAGGGTTCACATACTTTTTCTTGCAACTGTATCTGTATTGCTGTCCTGAGGACGGCGATACAGATGACTATGGGGATGAGCGCTTCCGCAATGGAAGCGCTCATCTCCCTGTGACCTCCTGCCGCCCCCCAGTTGTGAGCAGGGCCGTGCCGGCTGGGGAATTCGCCTCACTTTGCCTAATTGGCGGTGCAGCCCTGCTGGAGCCCCCTAAAATGTTGCGCCCGGGGCAACGCCCCCCCCCCCACGCTACGCCACTGTGCCACAAGGAAAACCTGTCAGATCAAACCACGTATTGCCAATCTCACTGATCTCCTGCCACTCACTGTCGCTGGGACGGACGTTTGTATGTCTCGGTACGTTCGTGACAGATTGTTTGCACAAATCAGTAAGCTTCTGGATCTTCCCCTCTGAGTCCCAGGATGAGAACGCACCGCCACCGCACACTGTATGGCAGTATTATTCTATATGTATTATACAGTTCTGTGTCCTCTATAATGGTTTCTTTTTACTCTTGTATTGTATGGCAGTTTATGGCAGTTGCCCTGTATGGCCCTGCGCTCTGTACGGTACTATGCTGCTTTGCACTCTGTTTTGTCACTTTTCTCCTGGTATGGCGCTACTACTGTGGCATTATTTGACAGTATAAGTTGCCTCAGCTTTTTTTTTAATAAAGGACAACATTTATGGTAGTGTTATTTAATATGGCTGTGATGTGTTTCATGGACATTGTGGCCAGTACTACTATATTGCGGTGTAATTTACAGACTTTATGGCAGCATCATTTATGCATAAACTGCAAATGTAAGAAATCTTCGAAATAAATTGCATGCGGCTCTTTTACACCCCTCTCCCCGCCACCTCTTAGATTTTATTCCGGGGTCTACCCTGTGGCTCAGTCAGGTGCGCAGTACCTGGTATTGCAGCAGTATAGCGATTGTATTTATTGCTGTTTCCGTGCGCCTTTGCTCTTCTCCACCAGGTAATTGCACGTGTATTCATTAACTCTGATGCATTGTATTATTTCTATCCTGCTTGATACATTATACCCTCATTGTGCGCTGTCCTCATCTCCCTGCAGGTCGCTATGACGACGGCGGAACTTTGTCCCGGGAAAGTGCCACGTACTCTATTATAATGTGACACTCGGGATTAGACTTTGGACTGACACAGAATGATGACTATCGATCCTGAATATTAATGCTTGTAAATACAATTTACTTTCTGCAATGGCGTCGCCTTTGAACGCGGCGAGTGGCGGACGTAGAGCAATCAATCAGCCCGGCCGCCGGGGGAAGGCTTCGTAATGGGCTGCAACGTAAATAGACTTAACCCCAAGCAAATGCAGCTGCACACACGGTGATCGGTATACGTATATATGCCGCCAAATGCAGATCCGGCCTCAAGAGGTGTAAAAACAATGCTGCGCAGTAAGAATGCTTCCGAAGATAGAAGCGTCAATAGTTTATTTTTATCAATGAACAGAATGTAAAGTGAATGAAGGAAAGAGAAATCTAGACCCAATCAGTATTTGGTGTGACCGCCCTTATCCTTCCTCTAGGGACACTTGCCCACAGTTTTTGAAGGAACTCGGTAGGGAGGTTGTTCCAGACATCTTGGAGAACTAAGCACAGATCTTCTGTGTATGTAGGCTTGCTCAAATCCTTCTGTCTTCTCATGTAATCCCAGAGAGACGGGATCATGTTGAGATCAAGGGCTCTGTGGATGCCACATCATCACTTCCAGGACTCCTTAAGATAGTTTTTAATGCCATTGGCTGGATGTTTGGGGTTGTAGTCCTTCTGCACAATAGGTTTGGAGCAATCAGATGCCTTCCTGATGGTATTGCATGATGGATAAGTATCTGCCTATATTTCTCAGCATTGAGGACACCAGGGGTATAGCTATAAGGGTAGAAGGGGCCAGACCTCAGAAGGTGCCCACCCAGGAGTACTAAAATACTTTATTGTCAGGGCCCAGTCAACGGTATTACACAGTAACAGTATATGAAGTAAAATGACATACAGTATATAAGTGTAGGACACAGACAGAGCTATCTTGACTAGTCACAGGAGTGGGGGTTGCATTGGAGTAAGGAGGTGCAAAGAAGTTGCTGGGGGGGCAGCCCCATAAAATTTTTTGTTGTGGAGCCCAGTTCTTACTAGTTAAGCCCCTTGAGGACACCATTATTTTTGAACAAATCCACAACTCCATTTGCTGGAGGCAGATACTTATCCATCATACAATACCATCAGGGAGACATCTTATTGCTCCAAATGTATTCTGCAGTGGGACTACAACCCCAAACATCCAGCCAATGCATTTAAGAACTATCTTCAGTGTAAAGAAGAGCAAGGAGTCCTGGAAGTGATGATATGGCATCTACAGAGCCCTGATCTCTATACCATCCAGTCTGTCTGGGATTACATGAGAAGACAGAAGGATCTGAGCAAGCCTACAGCCACAGAAGATCTGTACTTTTCTTAGTTCTCCCACCTCCCTGCCGGGTCCTTCAAAAGCTACGTCGGCCTAGAAGAAGGCAAAGTGCTTCCCGGCACTGACTCCTGGCTCTTTTGCTCCCTGGCCTCAGCTGCTCCGCTCAGCTCTCTGGATATAAACTTCCGATTTCACACCGCTGCAGCCAATCACTCACCTTTCATCATGTGACCATTTGCCATGTTGCAAAGGTGGCAGGTCACCGCTTTGGACAGGGACTGGCTGTAGTTGCAGCAAACTAGAAATTTACATCCAGAGGGCCGAGCAGAGCAGCCCGCGAATGAAAGAGTGTCATCGCCAGAAGTTCTGACGGACGTTCTTCAGTACCTCCTGCATGATGTTCTTTTGTTTTAGTTTCGCTTTGACATCTCTTCTCCCTCTCCCAGCTGTCATCTATTAGCAGTGATTGCCTCCCTTTATATCCCCTCCCATACTGCCTCACTTTGCGGTTTATACTACTTCCTGGATTGTGCTCACTGCTAGAAGTTGCAACTGCTGGTTCCTCAGATAAGTCTATTCCTTTATTTGTGTTTTCTTGTTGGCTTGATTCTAGGTGACCCTGACTCCCTCCGTATTAAGTGCAGGGAGCCGGTGGTCGTGTCCCCTCACTATTATAGACTTTTCAGGTGTCACTCAGTCTAGGTACGTGGACATGCAATTTTCTATCATAGAGATCTTTGCATGGGCTGAGCAGTCAGGGAGAGCTCTAGGGCTTTTATAGGGCTCACCCTTTTGTTCCTTAGTTTGGGATCAAGTCAGTCAGATCTTTATTTGTTACTTCTTGTTTTCTGCAACACCATCCGTGACAAAGAGTTGGGAGCCACCACTGGGAAGCAGCTAAGTAGGCTTCCTTTTGCAGGTCTTTGCCAAGCTCCTCAAGGTGCATAACTCCCTTAATACCATTAAATGAAGTGGCGTCTCCTGTTCATCCCTATAGAGCTATGGAGAACATGAAGCAGTGACGCAGAACATCATTTCAACGAGTGCCATACAGGGCCAGAGTTGGGTTGGACGGTGCCCTATGCAGTACCTCTGTGGGTGCATCGACCCTTATGGTGCCCAATATCTGACACCCCATTAATGAGATATTTGACCCCATTCACTTAGGAGCACCTCCTCTCATCCGTAATTATCGCGCGCGCGTTGGCGCTCCCCTTCGCCCCTGCTCATTTCTGAGCACCAGGTGTTGACTTTCCTCTACAGGGACAATAATTAGGTGTGAAATGTGTCGAGAATAATGATGCTGAAGTGAGCGTCGGCTTTTTACTTCCAGCTGAGGACGTGGGGGGAAAGTCTACCTTGCAGGACGCCACATTTCCAAGAAACCCAATTAGACTTCATGTGAAGAATCTTCTTTACACCGGATTTCTTCTCGTTAGATCTGCTGTTAATTATCATTTTCAGCGTCGTTTTGTTATCCCGTTACTGCAACAACAGATTTATCAATCGCCAAGGTTTGATGTCGGCAGCAGATACATTGTTTCATCTTCTCTCACGCTGAAATTAATTACAAAGCAACAATGTCTAATGAAGAGAAAAGGCTCAGCCAGCGTTACCGTCCTGGGAAATAAATGGTGACATTGTGACAGAGTCCTTCACTTGTGAGGCTCCGGTCACAAACCCTGATTGTTGATCAGTATGTTTTGAACCCTGGGTTAGATTTGAACCCAGGGCCTCAACCTTGCCAGGTAATAATGCCAACACCCGAGCCCGCCTGCTGCCCTAATTCTTCCACATTTAATCTTGGAATGGGTGATGTAACCATTGGAGATAACTGGAACGGGGAAATTGGATGTTCTGGGGTCCTGTGGTACAAGTGTAAAGGCCGATTCATTGGCCTGTATTTGTGGGAGGGGCTTGGCCACCTACTTCAACGGCCGGCACCCTCCCACATGCGTACGACGTGCAGAGTTTCGCAGGAAGCGTGCGCTCGTACCTGGCAGTCCGTTGTCGTCAGAGAAGGTGAGTGGATGTGCGTGCGGTGGTCGGCCCTTTGGTGAGTAGGGGCCGCCATGCGCTGGGCCACTGCGTTGCCAGCATACAGCAGGGAGCGGGGCCTCTACAGTCCGGGGTCCCCTCCTGCCCGTTCACAGCGGCGGTATCCCTTCAGCCGCCGGCGGGGGGGATGGAGCCCACGGATCCGGCACTCCCCTCCTCCGCCGCCCAGGTCCGAGCTCGTCATTTCTCTCCGGCGGGGGGCGGGACCAGCGGTCACGAGAGGCCCCCCCCTCCGCCCGCCTCCCCGGCCGCTTCCGTCCGCTTCCGCCCATAACCACTGCCTATGCTGCCCCGCTCCCTCACGTGGTGGGCTGCGTAGTCAGCTGTGGGCCGGCCCCCTAGCTAGGGGAGGCACCCCTGTGACGAGCCCCCTACCGAGGGGCGGGGCGGCATCGCGTAGCTCCGCCCATCACGCCGGGAGTTTAGGGACAAGCAGGCACAGGCCCTGTTATCTCAGTTTGCCAGGGGGCAGCACCGTCTCCCCACGCGGTGGAGGGGCCCAGCCGGCGGTGGGTCGGCCCCTCATGGAGTAGGGGGGCACCCCCGCACTGGGCACCCCATCAGGGAGCGGTGGGCCCCCCACGTGGCACGTCCCCACATAAGAAGGGGGGAGGCTGTGTCTGATAAAGCCTCCCCCTATGCCAGGGGGCAGCACCGTTTCCCCACGCGGTGGAGGAGCCCAGCCGGCGGTGGGTCGGCCCCTCATGGAGTAGGGGGGCACCCCTGCACTGGGCACCCCATCAGGGAGCGCCGGGCCCCCCACGTGGCACGTTCGCACATTAGAAGGGGGGAGGCCATGTCTGATAAAGCCTCCCCCTATGCCAGGGGGCAGCACCGTTTCCCCACGTGGTGGAGATGCCCAGCCGGCGGTGGGTTGGCCCCTCAGAGGTAGGAGGGCTCCCCCGCACTGAGCTCTCCATCAGGGACCGGTGAGGCCCCCCACGCGGCATTTCTAGTTTTTGGCTAGGTGGGGCCCTCGACGCCGTGGGCCCCCCCTGTGTCAACTTCATGCCAGAGGGCTGCGCTGCTCCCCACGCGGCAGTAGTGCTCAGCCGGCGGGCGGCCCAGCCCCGGGACGGCAGGGGGCCCCGCACTGAGCACCCTGTCAGGGACACGCGCTGGCTCTCCACGTGGCACCTGAGACATGTCGGTGTGGGGTGTCGGCCGTTGCCCAGAGGTCCACCCCCACTTGGTTCACGGTGCCAGGGAACCCCGCGCTCCCCACGTGGTTGCCGTGAAGCACGGTGGGGCTCGCAGCGGCCCCGCTCCTCGCCCACACCAAAGTCTGGCACAGGCCGCTGTGCTGCTTAGACAGGTAGGGGTTTTTTACCGCCAACGTCAGGTAGTGGTCAATGTCAATCAGTATGCCTACTCTCGTTAGCCGACCATACCTTCTACTCACAACCCACGTTCTACAATTTAGCCTTACGCATTGACTGGTTCTTTTGTTGTTCCGTTGTTGTTTTCCAGGTTCAAAGCAGTTATTAGTCAGAGAGAAGTTGGTTTGGATCTCAGTTGATTTTCCTTGTCAACCAAGGTAGTGGGGGTACACCTTGGGGGACGGGTAGGTGCTGCCTTTGTCAGGCTTGTGTCTCATGCATTACTTTATGTACAGGTTGTTCTGTGTTCATTGATACTTCCGTGAAAGTCAGAGTGTAGTGCTTCTCAGTTGGTAAGTACGGCAGGTCTCCTTGCATGGACTACCGGGTGGCGGTTCCTGGCCGCTCCTTCACGGCTCTTCTGGTGTCAACGTACATTCCTCACGGGGATAGTTCA
The DNA here is from genome assembly GCF_905171765.1 of Bufo bufo. Taxonomy (NCBI): domain Eukaryota; kingdom Metazoa; phylum Chordata; class Amphibia; order Anura; family Bufonidae; genus Bufo; species Bufo bufo. Next base: position 31,780,599 of record NC_053390.1, on the reverse strand, counting down.
CCCTTTCGTTACGTGGTTTAGACTGCTGCACGGTTTCCGGCGGTCATTTAGGCTAGACGGTCATTTTACGTTACTGTTTTCACAGCCACGATGTCACACGCGTCAGACATCGTTGAAGCGTCAGTGGACGAGGTCGTAGCAGAGACATCCGAAGGGGGCAGTATACCGTCCCTACGTGCTTGGACCATCCCCAGGCTTATGGCGGCGCTGACAAAGCAGGGCGTCCCTTTCCCGGCATCTGCCAGAAAAGCGGAACTGTATCGCCTATGGAAAGACTCCCTGGTACCCAGTACCAATGATCCCCCTGCGGCCACGATGCAAACTTCGCTGACTCAGATACATGTCATGCTAAACAGTCTGACGTCTGCCGTCACGTCCATGCAGGCGAGGTTGGAGTCTATCGAGGCTCGCAGCGCAGTCCTACCAGTTTCCTCCCTCGAGGTTGCGGTCGCCTCCACCTCTGCCGCCGCAGACATTCGCTCTGTCCAGTCCGTCCCCAACGTGACTCCCTCCCACTTTGTCCCGATCAACATCAGGAAGGACATCCTGGAGGGTAGGGATGTCAATCTTGCGTCTCTATTGATAGCCTCCAGGGACCTATCTGACAACAAGGTCATAGCTTGCGGGGAAGTGTCAGTGGTACTGAGAAGCCGCGACCACCGGCTCAACCGCAAATTGTCCATACCGGAATTCGTCATGGCGTTCAGCCTTTTCAGGGACGTGATTTGCACTGCCAGGCCGGACAGGAGGGAGGAACTAGACCTGTATCTCTTTAGGGTCACAGAGTTGGGTCACAGGTATGGAGGGAGCGCATTCTATGACTACCACTGTTCATTTTCAGCCAAGGCGGCAGCGGCTCTCTCCCAGTTCCAACACGTTACTGACTGGTCCAACCTGGACACTGAGCTTTTCTGCAGGCATTTTGCAGGTCTGAAGGCTCCCTCCTGTTCCGCCTGCCAGTCTATCTTTCACTCTGTCGAGTGGTGCGACAAGTCCGCCGTCAGCACGGCATCCTACCCCTCCAGCTCTACAGCTGGTCCACTCGACGTCTTCAGACCCCCCAACTCAGTAGACAAGCTGGGCCGACCCATCGTTCAGCTAGGGAGGGCACAGATATGTAACAATTTCAATTACGCGTCTTGTAATTTCGGTCAATGCCGTCTGTTACATATCTGTACCAACTGTTTTAGGGCCCACCCCCGAGTAGCGTGCTCATTAAAGTCGGTGAAAAATTATGTGAGTGTGGTCAATATTAGCCGTCTACAAGAGTACTTGCAAGGTCATCACAATCCAGGGTTCGTACAGTTCCTGGTGTCAGGATTTCATGAGGGTTTCCATACGGGCTTGATCACGACTCCGGAGTTCACACACGAATGCAGGAACCTTCAGTCAGCCGAAAGAAATCCCGCTTCGGTAGACACACTAATAGAGGCCGAGTTAAGCAAAGGGTTCTTGATCGGTCCCTTTAGTGTGCCCCCTTTTCAACGCTGGAGAGTCAGTCCCGTGGGGGTAGTTACAGGCAAGTTCAGTAAAAAGGAGAGACTCATTATTGACTTATCGGCCCCACACGGCTCCCAGGTCCCCAGCCTTAACTCCCTCATTCCTTCGGAGGAAGTGGGCATGAGATATGCTTCGATCGATCAGGCTATCGCCATCATCATGAAAACGGGCCCAGGGTCCATGTTGTCCAAAGCCGACATATCGGATGCCTTTAAGTTGCTTCCCATCATGCCAGCCCTCTGGCAGTGGCACGGCATCAAGTGGAGAGGCCTGTATTATTTCTCCACCAAGCTCACCTTCGGTTCCAAGAGCAGCCCCTGGCTCTTCGATCAGTTGGCTCAGGCACTCCACTGGGTCTTGGTTCACAAGGTCCTCTGTGAGTTTGTCATCCACTATCTGGATGACTTCCTGCTGATTGAGAGGCCAGGGGCAGTTCCCCTAGGGCTGGGGAAGTTGCTGAGGTGTTTTTCCCAGTTAGGTGTCCCGGTTTCCCCCAAGAAAGTAGAAGGCCCGGCCACAGTCATCACCTTTTTGGGCATTGAGTTAGACTCCCAGCACATGTTAGCTAGGTTGCCTGCGGATAAGTTAACAAGGATTAGAGAAGTCATCCACAGGTTTACAGTCACAACCGTGGTCACTAAGGCTTACCTTCAGTCTCTACTGGGTATGTTAAACTTTGCCATGCGCATCATCCCGCAGGGCAGAGCGTTCATATCCCGCCTACTGGCGCTCTTAAGTTCCGCCCCGGAACAGGACAGCCCAGTGTGCCTGGACAGTCAAGCCCTAGCGGATCTCCACATGTGGGACCATTTTCTGAGCCAGTGGAACGGGGTGTCCTTATTCGTACCCGAGCTGTCTTGTCGGTCGCCTACAGTCTTTTCGGATGCAGCTGCGGGCTCAGGGTTTGCCGCCATTTTTGGCACCCACTGGGTTGCAGACGAATGGCCTGCCGAGGTGGGTCAAATTCCGGGGTTCCTCCAAACCTCGGCGCTGTTCGAGCTGTACCCCATCGTGGTAGCCGCCCACATTTGGGGCAGTCTTTGGGCGTGTCAGTCTGTTCTGTTCGTAACTGACAACGCAGCCGTGGTAGACATCCTTAACAGTGGGCTGTCTAAGTCTAGCCAAGTCATGTGTTTTCTCAGACGGTTAGTGCAGCTCTCCCTACGTCACCACTTTCATGTTTTCAGTGCCCATGTGCCAGGTGCGCAAAACGGGGCTGCTGACGCCTTGTCGAGGGCTAACTTCTCCCGTTTCTTTCAGATCATGCCAGAGGCAGACGCGACAGGCACCACCGTCCCTCCTCTCGAGTCCTTAAGGCTAGTGTAACCAACCACCTTGAGACGGCTCACGCTCTGATACGCAATTCCCTCTCACCTAACACAACCAGGGCATACAACACCGGGTGGAAGACGTTCTGCAGGTTTCGAGGGGAATGTCCTCAAGGGGACTCCAGTTTTCCAGAGTACATCCTGGCGTTCATTGGTTACTGCCACTCAGTGCGCAGGCTCTCCCACGGTACAGTGAGGTCGTACCTGGCGGGAGTGCAACACTTCCTCTCTGTTAGCCATCCCGAACTAGCGTCAGTGTTTACCATACATGCTGTCAAAGCCGCTCTCAAGGGTTTGAGCAAGTGCGGGCCGCAAAGCCAAGTACGCAGGCAAGCGGTCACCGGCCCTCTTTTCCGCAAACTGTCCGACGCCTTGGACGGTAATCCTTTCGGGGTTTTGGCCAGCTTGGTACTCAAATCCGCCATCTATCTAGCCTTTTACGGCTTCCTGAGACCTGGGGAGTTCACCTGTTCGCCAGGCAGTAGCAAGTTCCTCACGGTCAGTCAGCTGGTCCAGAACTCCGACGGGTTCATATTACTGCTCAAAACGTCCAAGACCTCCCAGATGGGCCCCCCTGTTCCGGTATCCTTCTTTCCCACAGCACACCAATGGTGTCCGGTGACGGTGCTTCGTCAGTTACGGTCTGCCTTGTCCGAGGCCGGACCGAATAGTCCATTGTTACCCTTCGGGGGGGTTCCACTCACCACCCATCAGTTCATATCCCATGTAAGGTCACTCGTGGCCAGCACGGGCGGTGACCCTGCCACTATTTCGGGTCATTCATTTCGCATAGGTGCCGCATCCGCGGCCTCCAAAAACCGAGTGCCTGCGCATGTCATACAGAAACTGGGGCGTTGGCACTCGTCTTGTTTCAATCGTTACATACCTCACCCCGAAACAGAAATGTCGGCAGCCTTTCAAACTTTGGCTTTGTAATGACTTTGCAATAAATTACTTCTGCCTATCAGTATGTCTTTTTGCCCTCTTTCAGGCGTCCCTCCACGACGCGGTTACGGCACAACTCTGACCGCTTAGGGATAGGGTATACTAGGTAGGATAGGTACGTACTTGGTTGCCACGACCACAAGTGTAAAGGCCGATTCATTGGCCTGTATTTGTGGGAGGGGCTTGGCCACCTACTTCAACGGCCGGCACCCTCCCACATGCGTACGACGTGCAGAGTTCTCCCTCCCGCCCACCCCTTTCTTCTGTTACTCTCAAAGGGGATGCCCTCTTTCAGGCGTCCCTCCACGACGCGGTTACGGCACAACTCTGACCGCTTAGGGATAGGGTATACTAGGTAGGATAGGTACGTACTTGGTTGCCACGACCACAAATGTGCGTTTCTGCTCATAGACCTTTCCCTCTCCATATTATCTGGTATCTCAGATCAGACACTGATGATGTCATCAGTTTAACTGATCGTCACATACGGTATTATACAAAATGTTTCTAAGGAGAAGCGTGAACACAAATGTCTTATGTTATATACACAGGTGCTTATAACTGTGACCTCCACATCTATCTATCTTTCTATCTTGCATGCTCTTGCAAACTTTTCAATAAGTCCATTGTAACGGACCGTTTCAGCAGACAAGGGGTTAAAATCTGTTTAGGCGATATGCCCCTTTTCTGAGAGACAGGCCCAGCTACTGCAGGACACCAACCTCCCGAACTGGATACAAAGTAGCACTCCAAACTGGAACCTCACGAATAGCTGCTAGCAGACGAACAGGAATCAGCTTACACTCCTGGCAATCAGTCTCTAACAGCATACAGCGGATCCCCCCAATAACGAGACAAGGCTCCGTGTTGAGGGTCAAGCAGTGGTCTGAGGTGCTGGCACACTAGCATGTTTTTTATTACAGTTGTTGCAATTACAGGTCCGCCCACAGGGAGGTATAAAACAACCAAGCCCATCTGGTGTACACGCCCCTAGAGGACCAGAATGAAGACTGTGACATAGGACAGATATGCAGCACTGTAGGATACACAGAGACAATACATCCCCACAATGCATCATGGTTTCCTCCTCTCTGCCCTGGAGACACCCGAGGCGTAATCCAATTATCTCTCAAGACAAAAGAGAAATCACCAATACACATGTGGATATAACAGGACAGACATCACCATTTAAACACACAATGGGGCAATGGCACAATAGAAACACACCCAGCATATCCCTCCCAAGCTGACAAGTTACACTTATTATAAATTGTTACAACTTTGTGAGTTTACATTGGCCATACATATAACTTACATCAATTTAAACAGTATAACTTGGGGACAAACCTATCCAAAATTCACTTGAATAGGTTCAGGGGTTTAAAAGTTAGTATGGGCCATAATCCTTAGGCAAGAGGCTGATAAACAGGCCTCTCCAAAACCCAGTGGCGAGGTTGGTTTCGCCACATCCATATTTCAGACAAAATGCAGTTTCTACATTGTTTACGTTCTACCTTGTTTCTTCCTTTCAGACCAATATTTATCACTTTCTCCTCATGGCTGACTCTCTGGTGACATCATTCAAATATTACCTGCTCACACAGCAGCAAGATGCTACCAGATGATTGAATATGGGCGTTCCTGCAGAAACTTTGAGAAGGTAGGTCCTGGGGAGAAGAGCAGTGGCGTCGCCAGGGGGGGGGGCCAGAGGGGGCCACGGCCACCCCTACATCATGATGTGCCCCCCCATGTGCCCCCCCAACTAAAATGCCCCCCCCCCAAGTGAGCCGCCGCCGCCGGGCAGAGGGAGATGAGCGCTTCCATTGCGCTCATCTCCATTGTAATCTGCCTGTGCCAGCGGAGGTGCAGGGGAGGGAGAGGCGTGTCCCTTCCCCTTCCTCTGATAGGCTGCAGGCACTAGGCCGGCAGCCTATCAGAGGCCGGCGCAGGCGGGGCGATGACGTCATCGCGCCGCCTGAGCCTTACAGCGCGGGACACAGGAAGAGTCTGCATCGAATCGCTGACACTGAGGTAAGTATAAGTGTTTTTTATTTTTTTACAATAGTGTTACTGGCACATTGGGGGGGATTATTACAATGGGGGGGGGACTTAATACTGACACATGATGATGGGGGGAACTTAATACTGGCACATGATGATGGGGGACTTAATACTGGCACATAATGATGGGGGGACTTAATACTGGCACATGATGGGGGGACTTAATACTGGCACATGATGATGGGGGGGACTTAATACTGGCACATGATGGGGGGACTTAATATTGGCACATGATTATGGGGGACTTAATACTGGCACATGATGGGGGGGACTTAATACTGGCACATGATGGGGGGGGCTTAATACTGGCACATGATGGGGGGACTTAATACTGGCACATGATGGGGGGGGCTTAATACTGGCACATGATGAGGGGGCTTAATACTGGCACGTAATGGGGGGCTTATTACTGGCACATAATGGGGGGCTTATTACTAGCACGTAATGGGGGGCTTATTACTGGCACGATGGGGGGCTTATTACTGGCACGTGATGGGGGCTTATTACTGGCACGTGATGGGGGCTTATTACTGGCACATTGGGGGGCTTATTACTGGCAAGATGGGGGGCTTATTACTGGCACGTGATGGGGGCTTATTACTGGCATGTGATGGGGGCTTATTACTGGCACGTAATGGGGGGGCTTATTACTAGCACGTAATGGGGGCTTATTACTGGCACATGATGGGGGGCTTATTACTGGCACATTGGGGGGCTTATTACTGGCACGTGATGGGGGCTTATTACTGGCACGTGATGGGGGGCTTATTACTGGCACGTGATGGGGGGCTTATTACTGGCACGTGATGGGGGCTCTTGTTACTGGCACGTGATGGGGGCTTATTACTGGCACATTGGGGGGCTCTTGTTACTGGCACATTGGGGGGCTCTTGTTACTGGCAGTGGCACGTTATTGAGGGCACTTATTACTGGCACATTATTGGTGGACACTATAGGGGCATCTACTGAGGCCACAAAGAAGGGGTATTTTATATGGGGGGCTCTGTACAGTAGCATTTTATACTGGGACACATTATGGTGGGTACTATGGAGAAGGGGAGACAGGAGTACTATGGAGTCATCTATGGGGGGCACTAAGAAGGGGTATTTTATACTTGCAAATTATGGGGGACACTGAGGGCATCTACTGGGGCACGATATATGGGGCATTTTATACTGGTACATTATGGGGGGCACTAGCAGGAAGGGGGGAGAGGAGCACTATGGAGGCATTTACTGGGGCACTATATAGAGGTATTTTATACTGGCACTTTATGGGGGACATTAGCTCAACTGGGGGCATAAGGGGGTATGTTTTGCACATTATAAGGAGAATTATTTCTACTGGGGGGCATTATGGTGGGTTTTATTACTCCCCCATGGTATGACCCCCTAGTAGCAGCACCAGCCTCTCTCTGCTCTACTATCCCTCTGCCTCTTCTCCAAATCCTTATTATGAAATCTTTCTCATTAGGATAAAACACAACATCAGCTCCGCCGAGCCCCCGGCCAAGTGTTGAAGTGGCGTCCGAGATCCCCAAGGGCCAAGCCGAGTAACTGTAAGTGTTCATGTGAAATATGTTTATTTTATATATGTACACTCCTGTGAGAGGCGAGGAGGGAGATCTGTGGATGACACTGTTATAGGGAGGGAGATCTGTGGATGACACTGTTATAGGGAGGGAGATCTGTGGATGACACTGTCATGGGGTGGATCTGTGGATGACACATATAGCATAAGATGCTATATACGGTATGTGGCATCCACAGATCCCCCCCCCCCATAGCAGTGTCATCCACAGCTGGACTTTTCTTCCCTGTTGCGGTTTTAGGTATTGGGTAAAGTATTGCAGCATTTCTAAGCGTACTTGTGTAAATGTATCATTGTTATAGCTGCCCCCCCCCTACTTTTGTCCTGGCCCCCAGTGTGCCCCCCCCAAAATTTGAAAGCTAGAGATGCCACTGGAGAAGAGGACACTGGTAGCTTTTCTCTATACCTAGAAGTCATCTCAGCTCTGATCGTGTCTATAATAATAATCTGGGAAGTTTCTTTAATAATCTATCAAGATTTTTTTATATGAACATAGGCTGGCTGATGTGCTGTACATTGAATATATGTATGTAGTGCAGTAAGTCTAATGTGTTATATGCCACTTGTGTATGGGGTGGGAGACTAGGGGCCCACCTTGCTTAGGGGCCCACCAGGGGATTAACCTGTACCCCTGTGGGCCAGTCCGAGCCTGTTCCCGGGTCACTCACTGATAACAGGACCTCAGATCTGTATCCACCATACATCTATGATGCCACCTCCAGGACACTGTGCTCCTACAGACCAGAGCGGGGAGAACCTCTGACCCTCTCCACGGGATTCAAGAGCAATAAAGCCTGAGCGGATGAACTCCTGAGAAGACCCTTAATATGTTCTATCAGATTATGTGTCTCATTCATCTCTCCGCTCAGCACCTTAAGTAGCAGATGCTGACACTAAGATCTGCAGCTAAAGCTGTTACCTGCAGCCAAGAAAAGCTAGATGATCAAATCTCCCAACACAACCAGCTTACTTTCACCTCCTCCTGGAACATCATCTTATCTCAAAGTCATACCAACATTGGGATGCAATTATCAGGCTGCAAATGATATTACCTCCAGGCCTGTTCGTCCTGAGGGCACATACTTATTCTCATTTTATGAATTTCTCAGATTTTATTCCATAACCAGTACTGATATTTTTGTCTACATTTGTCAAACAAATGAGCATCAAAGGGTGAGATCCTCTGTGGTCCTTGGAGCATTGATTTTAAATCACTCTTATTCCAGTAACAAGATCATTTTTTGGGGGGGGTTGGTCCTCAAGATTAAATTCCTCTGTAGGCCCAACCCAACTTTACTTCTCTGGGTTGGTCCTCAAGAATAAATTCCTCTGTAAACACAACCCAACTTTACTTCTCTGTAGCTTTGTATCTGACTCAGTTTGGAGGCTCCTTGGTCTTCATGTGTCTGGTGACACTTTGCATGCAGCAGGACTTTACTCAACTAATTATAAGACTTCTGAGGGTAATCGATTGGACCAGGGATTCATTGCAAGTGGGGAAATACATATGCAGAGAGCTGGCCCAGAGGGGGAAGGTGTTGGTGAAGAAGGGAATGGTGGCTTTGGCGTTAAGGGTGGTCATGATGGTAGCGAATCTTGCTCCAGCGCTCACTAACGCCGTGCATGCAGTGAATGGAGGGGCATAACCCTTCTTCCTCTCGAGTCACACCCTTGACTTTGAGTATCTCCTGCTTGGTGGTGGTTGGGGTGCCCTTGATGTTAGACTGACAGGGTTTAAGGCAGGAGAGCAGTAGCTGTAATGGTGGTTCTTCCTGAGTTTCTCTCTATAGGTACTAGCAATCTTCCCAAATGACCAAAGATGTAATGAACTTTCTTCATAGCCCAATCAGTGGGGTGGTTGGATGGCCAGTCCATATCAGAAGTGTGGTGGGCACCATAAGCACTTAACCCTAACCACGTGCAGCAAAGTCCAAAGCCACTAAGCCACTTATGTACTTTATATAATGTTTCTATGGATATGCATTGTGGGTGTGTGATTACCGGGCACATATGGTGCTCTTACCCGATGACTTTTAGAATTGGGCAGCCCTCTTTTTGTTAATTTTGGTACATCATTTTGAGTATTATTGCTAATCTTATTAGGGCTGCTATGGTCATTTGGGGTTAGAGGAAACTATGGTCACGGTGTTATATTCCTACCCCCATTACCTAGTTTTCCTGTAGGGTGTTATGTCTGATTTGTTAGTCCACACTGCATAACTTTTATGTGTTTTAATGGCATTTTTTTTTATTGTGAATAGATAAAATATGCATTTGAATTATATTTGTGGTTTCATATTGTGAGCAGGGATCCACTCTATTATATGCCTGCAACGTTTGAAGTATGCACCTGCCTTTAGGACTCAAGCACACCCGAGTAAAGGCAAGCCTGGGTTTGTATTGTCGGGACTCTTGGCAAATCCAGAAACATACACCCAAATGTGCATTTAAGGACTTTAACAAACTAGAGCTCTACAGCTTGGGACTTTATTTAGCATAGGATTAGATAGCTACCACTCTTATTGGCACCATCTTGGATTGGGCCCCTTTGGGCACTAGCTAATATGTTCCCCTGGTAGTCAGAAATGCTAGTCTAGTTAATGTATGTACATGTATGCCCTTAACCTGGTCTCTCCACAGCAGTGGGAGGGAGGAGGTAAGCGTGAACAGCGGCCTTGGGTATCTGATGCCAGGCTACCAGGGAGGACCACAAGCACAGCCCGATGATGGCCTGGCTTTCACCAAGGGTGTGTGTAGTATCTTCAGAAGGTATATGGAAGGAACCATCCGGTTCTTCCCCTCTTGGTAGGAGTGGTCTGGTCCTACTTCCTGCGAGGAGGAGTGACCAGAGAAGGGAGAGGAAGCACCCACCTGAGCTCCTATTCCTAGAGATTCTCCAAAGAAAACAATCAATGTTATCTCCTAAGCTGTAGTCAAGGGACTACGTCTAAGACAATCATCACCAGACTACGAGTAGGCCAGTACTACATAGCGCTAAACTGCAGCCATCCAACCCGCCTCCATACCCGCCTCGTATAGGCATGTCTAGCAGTCAACGATCTCTCACCCAGCAGTACACTACCCAAAAGTAGCCCCTGAGAGCCTTTTAATAGCACTATTATGCCCTCTTGTGGCAAGACTCAGTGTCTAAACAGACCAGACCTGTAATCATTTACATATCTGCCTGAGATATAACTGCAGGACACGTTTTGCAGTAATTGGACATTTCTACCTGGGTACGGTATTGTTTTTGCAAGCGAATGTATATAAAGGTAAGGGAGGACGTTTTGTCCTGTTGATCATCAATCTCGCCGCTCCTCTAACCATTGGCATGAATGTTATTGTCTCTTCACCTACAATGAGACGTGTTTTACATTTCCATGGAAACTTCCCCGGACCTGTTCTGTTCTCCTGCTCTTCATCTCGGGGCTTTTATAGATTGTTTTTCTTTGCTTTTTGTCCAGGACTTTATCGCACATGAGCAGGGATGCAACGCTCTGCGGGGAGAGCTGGGGGCCTCTGCAACCTCAAAGAGAATATGACTGCTCCTCTTCAAGCACTGGGATCAGAGAGTAAAGAACGGGCCCTGGATGCCTGGGGGCCCCTTACCTTTCATGTGCCAGAGATGTATTTCATCTGCACAAACAACACAAGATATAGCAGCATTTTGCAGCGTTCGCTGCCGCTAGAGGTCCCTTTAAAAGGGAAAAAGTTTACTTGTTTTGTTTAAGCAACAAGGGCACAGGGCCCCTTTTAGTGATATGATGGTACCGAGGTGTAGGAATGCCAGAATGGTGTAGGGTGGCCTAAATTTCCCTTAATGGTTTTGCACGCGTCACGGTGCTCCTACCTGGATACACTGGAACACCAGGCGTTTGCTCCGATGCACAAATAGGGAAAGTTGATGAAGGGGATGATGAAGTAAATTGAGTCCAGACCTTGTGTTATAGTTGATAGCGGCTTTGCTTTGGCAAGCGTTCATCCAAACGATTTACAGGCTTTATCTTGGTCACCAGCAGGCTTTAGCATTAACTGAACTGTGAGAGGCAAACTCCTCTCTGCTACGTCGGTTGCTCTCTGGCTCTGCTGTGCTAACAGGATTAAATAGGAATCTTTTCCTTTTTGCTGTACGTAACTCTCTGTGGTCTGGTCTGTCTCTAGTTTTATCCAGGGAACTCTACTTCTGGCTTCTGAGGCTTCAGGCTTTGGCCTCCAGATGCAGCTGAGCTGATGGTGCTCTAGCTGGCCGAAGCAAGGCTCGTCCAACAGGGATGGGCTCCTGCTGCCTTCCCCTAGCAGGGGGTACTCTATACTGACTCCTCACTAGCTAAACTCCTTCCTAGAGGGAGATGATAGAATGGAAAGAAGGGTTCCATTCTAGGTAAAATAGCTCTGCCATTAATGCTGCCATCTGCTGGTGAACCAGGCATATTACACTTAAACAGTTACTAAACAATATTATGAATGCACATTTTGCATGCCCTGGAAATCTATCTTTTCCTTTCTGCTGTACGTAACTTTCTGTGGTCTGGTCTGTCTCTAGTTTTATCCAGGGAACTCTACTTCTGGCTTCTTAGGCTTCAGGCTTTGGCCTCCAGATGTAGCTGAGCTGATGGTGCTCTAGCTGGCCGAAGCAAGGCTTGTCCAACAGGGACGGGCTCCTGCTGCCTTCCCCTAGCAGGGGGTACTCTATACTGACTCCTCACTAGCTAAACTCCTTCCTAGAGGGAGAGAATAGAATGGAAAGAAGGTAAAATAGCTCTGCCATTGATGCTGCCATCTGCTGGTGAACCAGGCATATTACACTTAAACAGTTACTAAACAATATTATGAATGCACATTTTGCATGCCCTGGAAATCAATACACAGGGTGACATTAGGTTAAATATGGGAGATAGTAGAGGGGTTCAAAAGGTGGTAATGCACCTCTGGGGCGTTACGCATTGCAAATATATTGACACCTTTATGCTAGTGTTATTTATATTGACATTTCCTCTCCTTGGGTAGATCTCTATCTGGGAAGTGGAGTAACCACCAGCATGACTTAGCTTCAGAGGTCGTCATCCAGCATTTCCAGAGTCCTGATCGCGTGTGGACTTGATGCCAGGACTGGGTGGTCCGCCATGTGATAGTCATGTTGAGAGCTCCCGTCTGCGCCCTGACAGGGTTACTGGATGAGATGTTTCCTCTTCCATATGGTCGTGGTAGGAACGTGTGCCGTGAGATTCTCCAGCAGCTGCTGTAGACATGGCCGGGGCCTGGGGCGCTCCTTCTTCCTCTCTCTCGCCGCACGCTCCAGCGTCTCTCCATATGTTACACGGATGTCTTCAGTTCATGTGCCAGCTTCACTTGTTTTACATGTTCAAATGGCTTTTTTACTTCTAATGAACAATGGCAAACGGCGCTGAACAGAAGATGCCGGGAAATGTGCCGGACGGGGGAGGGGTGGGGGAGTTCGACACCGCAACTGGGAACAAAACAAAAATCTAATGAAACACGTTTCTGTCTGTCCAATGTAGGTTTATACAGGTACTAGGTAAGTCTGACATCATAAAAGCAGATAGACACAGCGTCCACAGAAATTAGGGCGCCATGTTGAGTTTCAGAACCCCCCAAGCAAAAGCTGCAATGGTAAATTGTAGAGCGGTCTAAAGTAGTTAAACGGTTAATGACAACAACCCTGATCTGGTGGTCTAGGGTAGTGAAGTACTGAGTGGTAACCAAGGTATTGATAGGGTTGACAACTGTATTTTTGGTGGTCCTTGGTTATAAAGGGGTTTATGATGACCTCCCTGTTGTCTAGAGTAGTGCAGTATATAATAGTAACAGTCGTTTCCAGGTTCCCTGATGGTCTAAGATAGCTAAGGGGTTAAAGCCAACCAACCTGGTGGTGTAGGATAGTAAAGGGTCAATGGTAACAAATGTTTCCTCTAAGTCTCTGTAGTTAGTGAGCTGGGCAGTTTTGTGCCAGGGGGCTGTTCCCAGAACTACATCATATAAATCATGTATACAAAGAAAAAGTATGTGAACCCTTTGGAATGATATGGATTTCTGCACAAATTGGTCATAAAATGTGATCTGATCTTCATCTAAGTCACAACAATAGACAATCACAGTCTGCTTAAACTAATAACACACAAAGAGTTAAATGTTACCATGTTTTTATTGAACACACCATGTAAACATTCACAGTGCAGGTGGAAAAAGTATGTGAACCCTTGGATTTAATAACTGGTTGAACCTCCTTTGGCAGCAATAACTTCAACCAAACGTTTCCTGTAGTTGCAGATCAGACGTGCACAACGGTCAGGAGTAATTCTGGACCATTCCTCTTTACAGAACTGTTTCAGTTCAGCAATATTCTTGGGATGTCTGGTGTAAATCGCTTTCTTGAGGTCATGCCACAGCATCTCAATCGGGTTGAGGTCAGGACTCTGGCTGGGCCACTCCAGAAGGCGTATTTTCTTCTGTTTAAGCCATTCTGTTGCTGATTTACTTCTATGCTTTGGGTCGTTGTCCTGTTGCAACATCCATCTTCTGTTGAGCTTCAGCTGGTGGACAGATGGCCTTAAGTTCTCCTGCAAAATGTCTTGATAAACTTGGAAATGTATTTTTCCTTCGATGATAGCAATCCGTCCAGGCCCTGACGCAGCAAAGCAGCCCCAAACCATGATGCCTCCACCACCATACTTCACAGTTGGGATGAGGTTTTGATGTTGGTGTGCTGTGCCTCTTTTTCTCCACACATAGTGCTGTGTGTTTCTTCCAAACAACTCAACTTTGGTTTCATCTGTCCACAGAATATTTTGCCAGTACTGCTGTGGAACATCCAGGTGCTCTTGTGCAAACTTTTTTGGACAGCAGTGGCTTCCTCTGTAGTATCCTCCCATGAAATCCATTCTTGTTTAGTGTTTTACATATCATAGATTCGCTAACAGGGATGTTAGCATATGCCAGAGACTTTTGTAAGTCTTTAGCTGACACTCTAGGATTCTTCTTCACCTCCTTGAGCAGTCTGCGCTGTGCTCTTGCAGTCATCTTTACAGGACGGCCACTCCTAGGGAGAGTACCAGCAGTGCTGAACTTTCTCCATTTATAGACAATTTGTCTTACCGTGGACTGATGAACAGCAAGGCTTTTGGAGATACTATTATAACCCTTTCCAGCTTTATGCAAGTCAACAATTCTTAATCGTAGGTCTTCTGAGAGCTCTTTTGTGCGAAGCATCATTCACATCAGGCAATGCTTCTTGTGAAAGGCAAACCCAGAACTGGTGTGTGTTTTTTATAGGGCAGGGCAGCTGCAACCAACACCTCCAATCTCATCTCATTGATTGGACTCCAGTTGGCTGACACCTCACTCCAATTAGCTCTTGGAGATGTCATTAGTCTAGGGGTTCACATACTTTTTCCACCTGCACTGTGAATGTTTACATGGTGTGTTCAATAAAAACATGGTAACATTTAACTCTTTGTGTGTTATTAGTTTAAGCAGACTGTGATTGTCTATTGTTGTGACTTAGATGAAGATCAGATCACATTTTATGACCAATTTGTGCAGAAATCCATATCATTCCAAAGGGTTCACATACTTTTTCTTGCAACTGTAGCACCCTAAAAATTAGCTATAAAGCAGACAGCTATATAAAGCCATAAAACATTCCGGGAAATAGTGCTATACAGCAACCAGGTCCAGTGTGTACATCCCTGGTGGTCCAGGGCACAGAGGGGGTTAATATCAGTATCCCTGGTGGTCTAGTGCAGTGAGGGGGTAATGTAACAATTCTTGGTGGTCTAGGCCAATTAATTAACATTAATATCCCTGATGGGGACAGTGGAAGGGTTAAAACTGAATACCAAGCCAGTGGTCACTCTTGCCTTCAGGTTTCGGCATTGCCTGGTCTGTAATGGGGCTGCAGGGCACAAAGTTGATCAGTGGGGATGTTAGGGGGCAGAGCCCCACTATTCAGATGCTGATGACCTATCCTGATGCTGAAAACTTTTGTAATGGCTTCAGTCACTCTGGTTGTGGTCTCTTGTCAGCAGCACTCCACCCAGCACTGCTCCGTGGCACCCGTTGCCTCTGTGGCAGCTAGACTGTGATATCCTGTGGGCAGACTGTAGGTACGTCATCAGCCCAACTCCTCACTTCATCTACTGCAGCACTCCAGACCATCCAGTCCACACGATGTGGACCAACATTCTCCATCTTCTGCTCACTGCAGGTATGGTGACTGCTGCTATTTGTCTGAGTCCGGGACCTTGCTTCAGGACTTATCTGCAGCCTTTGCTTTGGGGCCTGGTCTATGGCCCAGACTTTGGCACCCCCCTCCAGGGGATGCACGCAGCTCATGGCACTGCTGCATCACTTCTATTTTGGGCAGACATTTTCTCCTCCTGCAGTTCCATACTGGTTTGCCTGCTGCAGCAGCCACTGCATCAGGGCTTGACTGGTGCTGACCCCCAGCAGGAAAGGGGGTGAGTGCATGCCAGGTGGCTCACTGAGGCACTCTCCTTAATGGTGCAGGGCTGGGGGCTTTTATTAGGCCACTTCTTCCATCTAACACTTCTCTCTGATCTGTTCTGGCCATAGAGCTATGCAGAACATCCATTTGTGGTGCTCTAGTGCCTGGATTGTGCCATTAGACTGGGAAATACGGGGTCACCATCTCCTCATCTCACTATGGTGTATATCAAGCCCATCAACTGTCTGAGCAAGACTTAATAAAAAAGGTCTTCAAACTTTTAATATAAACAATAAATGTCGACATTCACTTACAGCAAGCAAAGATCTTGAGAAAATGATTTAAAAGAATAATTGAAACACACAAAGTGTATGAGAAAGTCGCATACAATGTAAAGTCTCATGAAGAACGTATCCCGGAAGCCGCGTTGGGGATGTTCCAGGCTCCTGGGTCTGCCACATCTGGGAAATATTCAGCATTTTGTTCACGTTGCCTGTAATTTGTAATTGTAAATGTCAACTAATATTTACCACTCTCTGAGGATGGAGAATTTACAGATTTCTTGTCTTCTCTGCCCCGTCTGGTCCATAAATAAGGTGGTTCTCAGTGAGTGATTGGTGTCACAGATTCATGGCAGCCCATGGGTTTTGCTAATTTATTACAAAGCTGGCGATTTCTACAAAGGCGGCGGCGGCGCAGTTTTAATGCCTTTTCTAATCAGTTTGTTTGCAGTTTTCCATCAGGAAACATTCGTTTAGTCGGAGGAAAGAGTGACAACATTATTTGCAGAATTGATGGATGGATTTCCCAGCAGTGACTGTACAGCACATGTCTAGAACCCCTGGAGGCTCCTTGCTTTCCTCCAGCACTGAGCCAATGGCGTGTAATAATAATAATAATATATATCCCTGAGTCCTCCCAGAGACACCCGCTCGCAGGATAATCAGCTTTACCCACAGGCTCCCGGCCTCTCCTGTTCTAAAGACAGAGTTATTTATGTCTTCTATTAACTGCCACAGACACAAGGATGACAGATTTCTGGGGGACTCGAGGGGCTCACAACAAGCAACTGATTACTCCGGGCTGGAAATTTTGCAAAAATTAAGATTTCAAATAAAATCTTTGAAGGGATATAAATTAATTTAGAAATGACGATCGGTATAAAACCAGTGCAACCTGTGCAGAGATGGAGACGTCTGCCTGAGAACAAGGAAAGGAAACTTTTTGTTTCCTCATAGTTTTGGAAAGAAGAAGAATAGGTTGAGAAAAGAAGAATAATAATAGCTGCAAAAATGCTTTACATTTCCATAAAACAGCACAAACGACCAATAGGAAGGGAAAAAAGAAGGAAGGATGGAAGAAAGAAAAGAGGTGAGACAGGAAGGAAGTATTGAAGGTACGAAAGAGAGAAGGAAGGACGGAAAAAAGAAAGAAAGGAGGAAAGGATGAAAGGAAGGAAAGAAGTTTTGAAGAAAGCATGGAAGGAATGAAAAAGTGAATGAAGGAAAGAAAGAAGGAAAGAAAGAAAGAAAGAAGGAATGAGGGAATGTGAAGAAGAAAGTAAAAGGAAAGAAGAAAAGGTAAAGAAGAAATGAAGGAAGGTATGGAGAAAAACAACGAGGGAGGAAGGAAAGGGGAAGATGACAAGGGAAGGAGGAAAAAAAAGGAATGAATGAAGGAAGGAAAAAAGATAGTCAGGAAGAAAGGAAGGAAGGAAGGACGAAAAAGAGAAGTGAAGAAAGGTAGGGAGGAAAAATGGAAGAAGGGAGGGAGGAAAGAAGGAAGAGAAGGAAGGAAGAAATGGAGGCATTAAGGAAAGGTGGTGTCATCGCCGGCTCTGGGAGAGATCTTAGAAGTTCAGATAGACGGAAGACTCAGGAGTCTATCTGACAGATCTCTTGTTTTCATTGTTGCTGACAGGTTTCCACCCCTTCACAGGTGTTGCTCCTTATCAGTCAGGTGGCCCCATTATATATTCCGCCTCTCACTTGTTTCCCTGTGGCTGATAGTTCTTCTGTGGAGTGCTCTGCTTGTGAGGTGATTCTCCTGTTCCAGTTGCTTCTCAAGCTAAGTCCTTTCCCTTTTCTTGTTGTGTCTGTCCTGACTAGGCCTCAGGGAGACACTGGATCCTTCAGTTTGGAAGGAGCTGGTTGGCTCTTTCCCTGTTCCCTAAGCTGAGGGTTTGGTGCAGTGTGTCAGCAGTCTTAGGTTCCCGCGCATGTGTATTTCTACCTTTGAGACTTGCACATGTGGTTAGCAGCTTAGGGAGAGAGTCAGGGTTTGCTAGGAGGTGACCTCTTTCTTCCCTAGGTTTGGGGCCTAGTCTGTAGTTGTTTTGTTGTTGTTTCCTTTGGTTGTCTTTCCTTCCCCGTACTACCCGTGACAGGTGGGCAGAGAGAAAGGAAGAAAATAAAAAAGAAAGAAAGATAGAGAAAGAGAGTGGGGGAGGGATGGAGGAAGGAAAGAAAAAGAAGAAAAAGGAGTGAAGTAAAAAAGTAAGGAAGGAAGGCACAAAGTGTTAAGGGAAGAAAAAGGGTAGGGGGAAAAAAAGGGAAGGAGGAAGAGAGGGAGGGAGGAAAGAAGGAATGAAGAACAGGATGGAGGAAGGAAAGGGAAAACAACAACGGAGCAGGGAATGAATGAAGGAATAAAGGGTAAAGGGAAAAAGAAAGAAAGCAAGAGGAGGAACGATGGGAGGAAGGGAATAAGAAACCACAAAAAGAAAAGTGAGAATAAACAAAGAAGGGGAAGGAAGGACAACACTCATCAACAGATTGTGAATATATCATTTATTCATTACATTTTTAAAGGAAGGATTGGGAAGAAAAGAAGAAGAGATGGAAGATAGGATGGAAGAGGAAAATAAAAGAAATAAGATATCAAGTAAGAAAGGAAAGAAGGAAGAAGAAAGGAGGAAAGTAGAGAAGGAATGAAAGAGAGAAGGGTTAATTATAGTACACATAGTGTAAGCTGGGACTGGAATCTCCTACAAGTCCCTGCACTGTAAAGTTCAGTCATGACTTCATTGTGCAGAACATCACTGGTCGTGACCTGAACCCCATGAGCCGGACACAGGAATGGGAGCATTTGGTGTGTTTTTTTTCTTCCATTAATGTCTTTCCTATTGCGCAGGACCACCGGCGCCCTGTGTTCATCTTTATTCCAGGAGAGTCGCTGCACAGAAGCTTTGTCTACGGAAGCAGCCAAGTGTTTGTATTAATGGCGTTATCACTCTGCTGCGCAGTCAGGTCCTTGTGCCAAATATCCAGGAAGGCTTTGTCTCGTTTCTCGGCTTTGTCTTCACACATTAGAGAGTTTTACCCAAAGCAGAAACAAAAAAAAAGGAAAATCAAGAACAATTTCCTCCTTTGTCAGAGAAAAGAACAAGCGCCGACTCTTATTAAGAACTTATTGTTGTCCCTATGTGAGCGATCCTCTTATTATCCCGTATTTATAACGCTCCCGCGTATCCGCCCCCTCCATTTACTAACAAGGGCTCCTAATATAAAGGCAATTTTCCTGAGATTGTTCGTTCTCCATAAGGAGGAGCATGCTGATGAAGAAAGACGTAATAATGCTACTCGGAGAAAAGTGAGAATGTTCTGCAGAGCGCCACCTAGTGCAAGTCAGTGAATGGGCCTGTCCTGTCCATGATGATCTTATTGAAGATTTGCTGCATTTCCCCTCACTGGGAAAAAGAAAAGCTGCAGAACTGAATGTATCAACTGTGATCGCAGTTCTCACATATGCCAGGGGATAGCTTCTTAGAATCTCCCTAAAGGCTATGTACACCTTTGGGAGAAATTTGTATTATTATTATTGCATTGTACTCATTTTGAGCTAAAAATAATTTTCTCAATTGGTCTTTATTAAAAATGTTGAGCCGCTTTCTCTGTACAGCTTTTAGATTCTCTAGAAGTAAACTCTGTATTTTTACTGTTTCCCATGGGCAGCTCAGCTGACTGTTCCTTATCTCTGATCTATGACCTCCTAAACACTCCCTATAGCTCAGCTGTTATCTTACTGATAAAAATGTGGCTTAGATAAGTGTTTATGAGCTCTTAGTAATTTAGAGACTGGAAAAAAGTGATCTGGTCGCACTGGACAGGGAATTATGGGGCACGAATATACTGTTCCCTGTGTATGTCGTCTCAATTCTTCACCACTTTAAACATAACCTTAAATGCAGCGACCCCGAGGGCAAAGATGGGAGGATTACTCCAAGTTCAAAGTGGAAATCTTCCCTCCGTTGCTCTTTGGGCCATGCACCCTTTCTTCCCCGTTTTTTGCATGGGTTTCCTCCCACACCCCAAAGACATACTGATAGTCATACTGATACTGCCTGGTGGTAGTGGGGGTGTTCTTGATGGTGGGTGTTTGGCAAGGTACAAGGCAGGAGGTCAGGTGGAGTGAGGGCCGGCGAATGGTGGAGACAGTGACCAGGCCTAGTGCATTTGAAGTAAATAAAGTGGATGATGAGAGTTGCAATACAAATAGCTGCAATCCTGAAGTATAGCAATCAGTCCTGAGGTACAGTATATCACAGAGTTTACTTTTCCCAAAAGGCTGTGAATGGAGTGAGACTCGGGGACTACTACTACCACCATTGTCGCAGCCAAATACTTTACAATTTTCCCTAGATAACCACAGGCATGACATTCTAGAAGGGTGCAGATCCTGGACACGGATGGCCAGTCCATCTCAAACTGTGTCAGGTGCAGGGGGCGATTATATTAACCCTTTCCAGCAGCAAAGTCCACAACCATAAACAGGAGTTACTGTTGCTATTGTGGATGACCTTGGAGGTTCTAGACCTTCCATGGTTGTCTGTTCTCTTTCCCTCACGGCTATCCTCTCAGTCAAATTGCTTTCGGGCAGCTTTTCAGTCTCAAGAGTGGTGTCTCCTGGAGGAGGCTTCTTTTTGATCCCACTTTGCAGGAGCCTGCACATAGAGGACTTGTCTGTAGCTCTGCTCAACTCACACTCTCTCACCAGGGGCGGGCTTAGTCCATCACCCTGGTAACCTAATCAAATCTGCCAGTGTTTACTATATGTTGCCTATACATTGTCATTAGGTATACATCGTGCACAAACATGTAGGTGCCCTCAATACGCAACATTTAACTCATTAACATTAAATTAACCCTTGCAGTGATCCTCTGGGGCACTGCAACAACAGCAGGCAGCACCTTATATGGGAAGTTCAGACGCCCTAGCTCAGCAGGCAGTATCCAACATGATAGGCTGATATACAGCAGTTCAGCAGACAGTAACACACAATAGAATTAGATACAGTGACTCAGCAGACAGTATCCCACATGATCAGATTAGATACATGACTCAGTATCGCATGTGACAAATTTAGATACACAGCTCAGTAAACAGTATCACACATGATAGAATTAGATACATGATTCAGAGGGCAGTTTCACACATGATAGGATTAAATACAGAACTCTGCAGACAGTACCACACATGGTGGGATTAGATACATAGCTCAGCACGCAGTATCACACAGGATAGAATTAGATTAGTGTTAGTGCTTTCAAGTACCTGGGAACTAATCTTTGTCATAATATTAAAGAACTCTACAAATTAAATTTCCCCAAAATACTAAAACAGACGGAAATACAACTTAAGGAATGGGAGGATCTTTGGCTATCTTGGTTTGGTAGAATAAATGTGATAAAAATGTCTATAGTCCCCAAGATTCTATACCTATTACAAACGCTGCCCATCAATATACCCAAAGACTTCTTTAATAAACTCAGGAGGATGATAACTAAGTTCATTTGGAAGGGCAAAGCTTCTAGGCTATCCTATGAGCTTCTATCTAGAGCCAGGAAAGACGGAGGGGTTAATCTCCCAGATTTAGAGAAATTCTATAAAGCTGCGTGGCTGTCCAGGTCACTCGAATGGTTCACACATCCGGTAAGAAAGAAATGGGTCTTGATAGAACGTGATTTCGCAGGAATAGACTTAACGTCTCTGCTTTGGAAGACCTCTACCTTCCCAAAAAGACGAAAAGGAATTAAAAATGTAATAACTAGGGAAACAGTCAGGAAGTGGCACTCCTTGAACGCTAACTTACACTTTGTTCAAGATTTGTCCAGGGAATCACCAATTACTTGCATCATCCCTACCACGTGGATGTTCTGGCATGACAATTTGAAGTGTGACGCCAAAGGGGAGATGATTCCTTTAAAGGCACTATGGATTAAGGGCAGACCGCTAGATAAATCACAATTGAGCTCGCTCATTGCTTGCCAGAACATCCCCGAGGATCAGTTTAAGAAGTTATTCCATTTCCTTAAAGCCTTTGAGGTCCCCATTTCGCCTCTCTGTGAGAATTCTTGGTGGCTCAAAGTTATTTCCACCAAAACCCCCATGCCACATATTTTTTCGAAATGCTATGGACTGATTAACACTCCCTCAAGCGAACCAGGTTTTCTAGAAAGCTGGTCCAAAGAACTTCAACACCCACTATCTGAAACTCAGAAATTAGCGATACTGACCGGTGCGCTCTCCAATTCTCCAGCATACAATTACCAAGAACTCCAATATAAGATCACCACTAGATGGTTTAGAACTCCACTGCTACTAAGTAGGTATAACCCTGAAGTTTCTAATGTGTGCTGGAGATGCGGACAGGGTATCGGAAATTATGAGCATATATGGTTCTCATGTCCTTCTCTCACCACCTTCTGGAAGGATATATGCAGTGTGATCAATAAGATTTTTGGCACGGATATTACTCTATCTGTTAACCTAGTTTTGTTTAACTTGTATAACACACATCAGCATGTCGCAAAATCAGATCTTTGCAACTTTTTTCTAAACATTGCCAAGATACTTATTCCAAGGAGATGGCTTCAGAAAGACCCACCGACTTTGAACGACTGGTTCACTGAACTGTATAAAGTATGCGATTTTGAACGAAAAAGATGGCTTACGGCAAACAGACCAGACAAGTTTGAGAAGATTTGGAGAAGATGGCTAGATGCGGATAAATCAGATATCTTCTCTGCTTAGATTAAAACAGATGATCGTTATAATGTACCTAGATAGTTTTAGGCTCACGAGTAATTAGCTTCTTCCAACAAGTTATTCACTTGTATGAGCAAGCTAAGTCAGATTTTGTCTTACACTTTTTTAGTTTGTGACAGGGCGTTATTGATTAGTAACAATGCTTTCCCCCCCCCCACCCCTCCTACCCTACTCCCTTCCCAATTAACTGATTGCTGTTCGTTATGATTTACATTGTAAATCAATGTTATTTATGCTACAAAATTGTGTACTGTTATGATCACATGGTTTATGTAACCTTTTTGTACTTATGAAAAAAATAAGTATAAAATGTAAATAAAATAATAATTTACACAGACAGTACCACACATGGTGGGATTAGATACACAGCTCAGCAGACAGTACCACACATGGTGGGATTAGATACACAGCTCAGCAGACAGTACCACACAGGATAGGATTAGATACACAGCTCAGCAGACAGTATCACACAGGATAGGATTAGATACACAGCTCAGCAGACAGTATCACACAGGATAGGATTAGATACACAGCTCAGCAGACAGTATCACACAGGATAGGATTAGATACACAGCTCAGCAGACAGTATCACACAGGATGGGATTAGATACAGAGCTCAGCAGACAGTATCACACATGATAGTATTAGATACACAGCTCAGCAGACAGTATCACACAGGATAGGATTAGATACACAGCTCAGCAGACAGTATCACACAGGATAGGATTAGATACACAGCTCAGCAGACAGTATCACACAGGATAGGATTAGATGCACAGCTCAGTAGACAGTATCACACATGATAGTATTAGATACACAGCTCAGCAGACAGTATCACACAGGATAGGATTAGATACACAGCTCAGCAGGCAGTATCACACAGGATAGAATTAGATACACAGCTCAGCAGGCAGTATCACACAGGATAGGATTAGATACACAGCTCAGCAGACAGTATCACACAGGATAGGATGAGATACACAGCTCAGCAGACAGTATCACACAGGATAGGATTAGATACACAGCTCAGCAGGGAGTATCACACAGGATAGGATTAGATACAGAGCTCAGCAGATAGTATCACACAGGATAGGATTAGATACACAGCTCAGCAGATAGTATCACACAGGATAGGATTAGATACACAGCTCAGCAGACAGTATCACACAGGAGAGGATTAGATACACAGCTCAGCAGACAGTATCACACAGGAGAGGATTAGATACACAGCTCAGCAGACAGTATCACACAGGATAGGATTAGATACACAGCTCAGCAGACAGTATCACACAGGATAGGATTAGATACACAGCTCAGCAGACAGTATCACACAGGATAGAATTAGATACACAGCTCAGCAGACAGTATCACACAGGATAGGATTAGATACACAGCTCAGCAGACAGTATCACACAGGATAGGATTAGATACACAGCTCAGCAGACTGTATCACACAGGATAGGATTAGATACGTAGCTCAGCAGACAGTATCACACAGGATAGGATTAGATACACAGCTCAGCAGGCAGTATCACACATAGTAGGCTTGGATACACTGCGTGGAGGATGTACGTGGGTCTCGTCTCCCGGCCTCCTCCCTTCTGATGGGCTTGTGTTATATATAATGTGAGAATCTTTCTCATGTCTTTATAATTGGGCTAATTATATCTGTAATCAGCTGACGTCCCTATTAATGTCTGCATGGTTCTCATCACTCGTTACCTGCAGGGGTGTCGATAGTTAATTATCGCCTTCTCCCTCTCACTGAGGCCGGGAACAGATGTGCGCTGCCTCCTCACGTCAGTCATCCCAGTGCCATTAGGCAGTGGAGGATTCTGGGTAATGGCGTCTCACTAATGGCGCACTCGACAGGATACGAATAATTAGTTCTCTTAGAATTTATCAGACTCCAGTAACAAGAAGCCCACCCCAGGTAATTCGCAGGACGGTACATTATACACAGATGATTCGGGTTTATTACATGTGTGTGATTATTGCATCACTGTGTCTTGGGAGTGACCTGAGCACTGCCGGGGGCATCGACCCGAGCACTGCCGGGGGCAATGACCCGGATCTCTGCCAAGGGCAATGACACGAGCACTGCTGGGGCCAATGAGCGGAGCACTGCCGGGGCAATGACCGGATCTCTGCCGGGGGCAATGACACGAGCACTGCCGGGGGGCAATGACACGAGCACTGCCGGGGGGCAATGACACGAGCACTGCCGGGGGGCAATGACACGAGCACTGCCGGGGGGCAATGACACGAGCACTGCCGGGGGGCAATGACACGAGCACTGCCGGGGGGCAATGACACGAGCACTGCCGGGGGGCAATGACACGAGCACTGCCGGGGGGCAATGACACGAGCACTGCCGGGGGGCAATGACACGAGCACTGCCGGGGGGCAATGACACGAGCACTGCCGGGGGGCAATGACACGAGCACTGCCGGGGGGCAATGACACGAGCACTGCCGGGGGGCAATGACACGAGCACTGCCCGGGGGCAATGACACGAGCACTGCCCGGGACAATGACCCGAGCACTGCCGGGGCCAATGACCCGAGCACTGCCTGGGACAATGATCTGTGGACTGCCGGGGCCAATGATCTGTGGACTGCCGGGGCCAATGATCTGTGGACTGCCGGGGCCAATGATCTGTGGACTGCCGGGGCCAATGACCCGAGCACTGCCTGGGACAATGATCTGTGGACTGCCGGGGCCAATGATCTGTGGACTGCCGGGGCCAATGATCTGTGGACTGCCGGGGCCAATGACCTGTGCACAGCTGGAGCCAATAACCCGAGCATTACTGGGCCAATGACGTGTGCACTGCCAGGGCCAATGATCTGTTCACTGCTGGGACTATAGTGCAGTGCAGCATTCGCCAGTATAGACCTGGATAGCGCTGAATTCACCAGTATAGACCTGCATTCACCAGTACAGACCTGTGTAGTACACCCGTACAGACAGGTATAGCGCTGCATTCACCTACATAGACCTCTGGGACTCATCAGTCTTGAGAAGCTGGAGGAGGATGGTGATTTTATGTTGCTGAGAAAGAAAACAAAGTTTGGATCAATCTTACTTTCGGAGGAACCTGAAGTAATGAAATACAAGATGGATTCTGACAGGTAGGATGAGGGTCGAATAAATCAGATGATGGACGACTCCCATCCTGCACATAAAAATGAAGATTGATTCAAAATGCATTTTTACAAAAGGAAAATCTGTCAACTGTGAGATGTTATGCCGGGCATTCAAGGTTTAGAGTCAATGAACTTATAAGAGGCGAAAAACAACAAGAAATAGAAAAGACGACCCGTCCTTAATCTGGTAATGAAACGCAGAAGAGGCGAGAGGGAGCAGCCAAAACCAAAAAGCGTACAGGCCAGGAGTCTTCCGGGCGGCAGGAGAGGAGGCCCTGCCTGGAATCTACCTCCTAATGTAGTATACGGGAGTTGTAATGCCCGTTACTACCAAAGGTCACTTGGTGTGCTGTCGTCCCTCCTAATTATGGGAAGTTGCTTTATGTCAGTTTTATAAAATGTAATGTAATGTGTGTATTTTCCTGTCACTGAAACTTGCACTTACAGGCTTGCTAGGGGTGTCATTCCAGCTTCTAGTCAATAGAGGGAGCTAGGGAGCCCTAGTTTATATAAGGCCAGACCAGGAAGTGCAAGGGGAGACGGAGTCTAGTTTCAGTAAGCTACAGTTGGAGATTAGACTATGTCTGAGACAAGTCCAGGCCTGAAGCCTGCTGTTCAGGAGAAGATTCCCTCCTGAATACCCATATGCAGAAGCAGGAACATCTTAGCCTAAGGGCCTGAGGAACCATTCAGAAGCTAGGAGAGACTGAGGCAAAGATCAGAGGAGCCAGAGGTACTAAGAAAGACAGAGGAGGTACTTATCTAAGCCCAAATCAAGGATATAAAGCCAGACTTAGGTTAATGGGCCTTGGTGGAGGATTGCTACATTCCAGGATCAGACAGAGTTAGAGTGCAAGCTCCTTTGCTGCAAGTCCTGTGTTCAACACTCTGTAATTACCCTGCTATAACTGAATTGCCTGCATCGACCGAATTGCAAAATCGACTGTATGCTGAGGAACTGCGTTTCCAATATTGTCTCTGCCTGCAAACTACTAAAGTTGAAGTTCTGTTTTAACACCACGTTTCCTCACATTTATTCCTGCATCCGCAAACGGCGTGCCACCGTTTACTTGGCACTGGCGTCACGAACTATTCCCTACCTATACCTGCCCTTGCAGAGAGTCAGCTGTACCAGGTTAGTGTATATTGCACTACTACACCCAGAAACACCTACTACGCACAACTTGAGTACACTGCAACTTCTCTTTTGGCGTTCCACGAACAGGATACGCACGCTTTCTAGTGCAAGAAGCGTGAACTTTGTGCCTTATACCGTTGCCCTGTGACCAAAGTGACAATTTTCCTGTTTTATTCAAGTGGACTTTGTGGATTAAAAATCATACCCAAAGTGTGTCAAAAACTTCTAAAAAGCGCTGTACAGTATTGCGCTGCACAGAGGAATAAAATCGCTGCATTGGAGTGTGGTTTTGTGGACTTTAAACATTCCTGCTTGCCGTCAGTGAATAGACAGCGTTTGTACCTAAAGATGGCCGCTGGGCTTGCTGAATTTACTGCTGCGTCACCTTCATCCCGAAAAGGCGGGAAAAATTGGCGCCTTTCTGAGGAAAAAGCGGGAAGAAGGTCAAGGGCAGGCGCCACGGCTTATCTGGACATTTGCATGTCTGCCAGCATGGACACCGCCCTCCATATACTGGAATACCTGGGGGGCGGCTCCCCAGTGCAATGGGAGGAGCTGGCTACTCTAATTGACGCGACCCTATCGCTCTCCTCAGAAGGATCGAGCATGTTGGATTGTGAACAGAGCGTTGCTGCAGCGTCCACACCTGTAATTGAAAAAATGACCGACACCGGTGTAGAGCCAGAAGAGGCTCCACCGGCCTACGCTCCGGGACCGGAGCAACCCGCCTGCCGCACCAGGGAGAAAGAACCCGAGCCCTACTATGGCTCATGGAGGGACTTTTTTCAGCCATCGTTCAAATGGTCTTCCCTGATGGCGGAGATTCGAGAGGCCGCTATCAAGCGAAATACCAAGACGAAGATTGTGTATGAGGAATTGACCAAGACCATTCACGAGAAACATACACACACCCAACCCCGCCTGGAAAGGAGAAAGGGAGTGGTGCTGTCGTTTGACAAACCCCGTGGCTACGGGTTTATTCAGGACTATCTTACTGGCAGAGACCTCTATGTCAATCGAAGGTCTGTCAAAAGAGACTACCTCCCTTCGTACCAGCACAGTCTCCGCGAGGGAGAGGAAGTGGAGTACACCCCTGCCGAGGGCCTGCGAGGCCCCTATGCGACTGCTGTGACCCGTCCGAAGCGAGGACCTGAGGATTGGGAGGCAGAAGAAGAAGACCACTCTGGCTGCGAGCGAGAACCGGAACGCTCTCCAGAGCCGGCCCATCACGCCTTTCAGGAGCGGAGCTCCTTCATCGGGCCGAACGTCTTCTGGCAGCCAACCGTGTTGGAGAAATGGGTGAGCCCCTATCCTTCCCCCGAGCTGCCTCGTCGGGAGAAGACAATATCTGAGCTGGAGCAGTTGAAAGGACTGAGTGCTACCTTCCAGAACATCCGGATGGGACGGAGACCAGATGCAAGTCCAGAACCTGAAGAGGCCGAGTCTGCGTCATCGGTGACTGTACCTGCGCCGGCGGCGCCAGCAGAGAACAGCGACTCCGACACAGAGAGTATCGGTGAGCAGATCGTCCGGCTGGAGGAGAAGTTGCGGGAGTTGCGTAAGACCTACACCGCCAGGATCCAGACACCGCCGAGGAAGGATGAGGTAAGGGTGCCTGTCACCACCCGCCGACCGCCTTCTGTTGTCCCCGCTCCGTCAGTGCCCCAGACCGGACCCGCGATTGCCGTGAATTGCTGCACCCAGAGCACCGGACCGCTTGCTGCGGCGGTGCCAAGCATGTCACACCCTGCAGTGATTATGCCAGGGCCGGCACGGCCCATCAGAGGGTTCACCCCTAGGCCTATGGGGCCAATACCTATTAGGGGCCCCTTTACCCTGCAGCTACCCCCTGATACAGTCATGTGGGCCCATCCTCCTGTAGAGGAATACTACAGACGATACCTGCCAGCAGAGCCAAGCAGCTACAATATGCCACTGTGATCAGCCTGCTAGGCCTTTGATGTATTTCTTCATAAGAAGTTGATGTTAACCCTTCCAGGACAGGAGTCCTATGTTGCTGGTCCTTTGTTGCAGCTGCCAGTTTGTCCACGGCTCAGTGGTAGGTGTTGACCACTGAAATCACAAAGTCAGCAAGGCCACGTTTGTTTCCAGGACCTCCTGCCTGCTTTTGTTACCCACGCCAAGTTGTGCCTGTTCCTTTGTTGCACCTTTTACCCTTCACCCCCTTTTCAGGTTGATCAGGGGTGTTACAGCACTTGTCTTTGCTGTCCATTTTATTGTGCAACCAGTTACCAAGGAACCGTGCCCGGAGACAGACTCAAAAGTACCTGAGCCTCTGAGATTCTTACTCTTTTAAAAGTAATGTGCCCAGAGATGGACTCCACCGCATGAGAGCCTCTGTGATTTAATGAGAAATAACCTGGGTACGGACTCATGTTTGTTATTTGAGCCTCCAAGAACTTTTATACCGTTTTCTACTGTTTTATCATGGACTTATTCATTGTCATGGACTATCCTGGTTATAATGTTACGCTGTGCCAGGTCAGCGCCCCCGTTCCATTCACTATCCTGAGAGAAGAGAACGACGCCCCTTGTCACCACACTTCACTTTTGCCAATTGGACCTGATGTAAATGTAAATGCAGATGAATTACATGTATGTATGCCTGCATGTCTCTATTTTCTATTTCAGGTAGAGATTCCAGTTGGGAGACCCATGATGGAGTACGAGGTCGTACTCAGCTTAAAGCAGTGGGGTATGTAGTATACGGGAGTTGTAATGCCCGTTACTACCAAAGGTCACTTGGTGTGCTGTCGTCCCTCCTTAATATTGGGGAGTTGTTGTATGCCAGTTTTATAAAATGTAATGTAATGTGTGTATTTCCCTGTCACTGAAACTTGCACTTACAGGCTTGCTAGGGGTGTCATTCCAGCTTCTAGTCAATAGAGGGAGCTAGGGAGCCCTAGTTTATATAAGGCCAGACCAGGAAGTGCAGGGGAGACGGAGTCTAGTGTCTGTAAGCTACAGTTGGAGATTAGACTATGTCTGAGACAAGTCCAGGCCTGAAGCCTGCTGTTCAGGAGAAGATTCCCTCCTGAATACCCATATGCAGAAGCAGGAACATCTTAGCCTAAGGGCCTGAGGAACCATTCAGAAGCTAGGAGAGACTGAGGCAAAGATCAGAGGAGCCAGAGGTACTAAGAAAGACAGAGGAGGTACTTATCTAAGCCCAAATCAAGGATATAAAGCCAGACTTAGGTTAATGGGCCTTGGTGGAGGATTGCTACATTCCAGGATCAGACAGAGTTAGAGTGCAAGCTCCTTTGCTGCAAATCCTGTGTTCAACACTCTGTAATTACCCTGCTGTACTGAATTGCCTGCATCGACCGAATTGCAAAATCGACTGTATGCTGAGGAACTGCGTTTCCAATATTGTCTCTGCCTGCAAACTACTAAAGTTGGAGTTCTGTTTTAACACCACGTTTCCTCACATTTATTCCTGCATCCGCAAACGGCGTGCCACCGTTTACTTGGCACTGGCGTCACGAACTATTCCCTACCTATACCTGCCCTTGCAGAGAGTCAGCTGTACCAGGTTAGTGTATATTGCACTACTACACCCAGAAACACCTACTACGCACAACTTGAGTACACTGCACTAACACACTGCAACGCAGAAAGCTCAGATTGCAGAGTGCCAGTGGAGGGCAAACACTGTGCCGTCTATAGTAAATGTACAGATGTCCAGAGTGCGGCCCCAAGAAGTATTGCTCCTATTCTGTTACCCCCATCGTGTCCAAAAACAAGAAACATTCCCCATGTGTGCCAGAAATATATGAAACACTGCAAGAATGGAGGATCCATAGAGAATCAATGTAGAGAAACATGTATAGTAGATCAATTCTTGTAGATAGGAGACAGTATTATAGTAGTTATATTCTTGTACATAGGAGGCAGTATTATAGTAGTTATATTCTTGTACATAGGAGCAGTATTATAGTAGTTATATTCTTGTACATAGCAAGCAGTATTATAGTAGTTATATTCTTGTACATAGGAGCAGTATTATAGTAGTTATATTCCTGTACATAGGAGGCAGTATTATAGTAGTTATATTCTTGTACATAGGAGCAGTATTATAGTAGTTATATTCCTGTACATAGGAGCAGTATTATAGTAGTTATATTCTTGTACATAAGAGCAGTATTATAGTAGTTATTGTAACGGAACGCCTAGCACCCCGACCGGGTACCTCCGTTGAATGGATGCTCCTAGTGCTTTCCGAGGACTCCAAGCACTCCACTTGACACCGTATGCACTGCAGACCCCACGAACCGCCGAAGCTTGAGGTCTCACCGTCTCCTACCCACCCTGGACCTACGACAAGGCTCCAGGCTCCAGTGGGTGAACCTCTCCTAAAACCAGAGAGCAGGAACATCTCTTAAAAGAGCTAGTAGTAAAGCCAGGGGAGTATAGCAAATCTCCCAGCGTATAGCAATCCCCAGCGTCGATCAGTTACCCAAACATCAGCCTCAACATGATAAAGGGTAAAACAGGAACACTTTATTGAGGGCTACCCGCCCGTATTTATGCAGCTCCCCATCTGGTGGACACGCCCCTAGTGGACCAGAAGGAAGACTGCGACACAGGACAGATATGCAGCAACTCAAGATACACAGACACAAGACATCCCCACAATGCATCATGGTTTCCTCCTCTCTGCCCTGGAGACACCCGAGGAGCAATTCAATTATCTCTCAGGACAAAGTGAAATCACCAATACACATGTGGGAACAACAGGACAGGAATCACCATTTAAACATACAATGTCACAACCCTTACAGTAAACACAGACATTTAACATATCCACAGATAGCTCAAGTCTGAGTGCATATTATTAGGTGAATGGCACTCAGACAACATGAATACAATAAAATGAGCTATCTGGGTATCCTCACATAACAAAATACAATTGCAAAGACAGATTTAAGCTGTGCAGCCGGTCTGTCTGCTCCTTTAAAGTTAGTATGGGCCATAATCCTGAGGCAAGAGGCTGGTAGCCAGGCCCCTCCGAAACCCAGTGGCGAGGTTGGTTTCGCCACAGTTATATTCTTGTACATAAGAGCAGTATTATAGTAGTTATATCCTTGTACATAGGAGCAGTATTATGGTAGTTATATTCGTGTACATAGTAGCAGTATTATAGTAGTTATATTCTTGTACATAAGAGCATTATTATAGTAGTTATATTCTTGTACATAGGAGCATTATTATAGTAGTTATATTCTTGTACATAGGAGCAGTATTATAGTAGTTATATTCTTGTACATAGGAGCAGTATTATAGTAGTTATATTCTTGTACATAGGAGCAGTATTATAGTAGTTATATTCTTGTACATAGGAGCAGTATTATAGTAGTTATATTCTTGTACATAGGAGGCAGTATTATAGTAGTTATATTCTTGTACATAGGAGCAGTATTATAGTAGTTATATTCTTGTACATAGGAGCAGTATTATAGTAGTTATATTCTTGTACATAGGAGCAGTATTATAGTAGTTATATTCTTGTACATAGGAGCAGTATTATAGTAGTTATATTCTTGTACATAGGAGGCAGTATTATAGTAGTTATATTCTTGTACATAGGAGGCAGTATTATAGTAGTTATATTCTTGTACATAGGAGGCAGTATTATAGTAGTTATATTCTTGTACATAGGAGCAGTATTATAGTAGTTATATTCTTTGTCAAATTTCTTTTTATTGAACAGAAGAAATAGATGCATAAAGGATCCAACTCCTTGTAGTATCTGCACAATATGAAAGATAGTGTATACAACATAAGCATACATGATGCAAAGGCACATGCAATGTATATTGGAATATCATGTTATACTACAATACATGTATTGACCATAACATAAGATGTGTACACAATAAGGCTATTGGTCCAAGAACAATCGTCATACCTGGTTAAAGGCACATAGTGTACAAAGCCCTAAACTTAGTATAAATAGGGATAACCATTATATTCTTGTACATATGGGGCAGCATCATATCAGCTAAATTAATGGACATTTCTACTCTTTAGTTGAACTTTCTATAGTTTTTATAAGGTAACCAGATCTTGAGATAGTGGGGGCGTGTATAAGTTTCCCAATGAGCCAGCTCCTCAAATCTGTAGATCTGATCAACCTTGTCTCTCCACATCGATATAGATGGAGGTTCAGTATTTTCCAAAGCAGCGGGATAAGCAATCTAGCCGCTGTGATAAGCATAGTGGGGAGGTCAGATCCAGAAGGAGTAAGTGAGTCATTGGGACACCAAAGAAGGATCAGTTTAGGTTCCAATTTAACCTGAGTAGCACATACTTCATTTATCAGCTTTTCAATGTGTGTCCAGAACAAACTGATTTTCTCACAATACCACCAAATGTGTGTAAGCGAACCTATACCTCTTCCACATCTCCAACACATGCTCGAAATCTCAGGGTTAAGCCTATGCAAAAATTCGGGGGACTTGTACCATCTGGTAAGTAGCTTATGCGAATTCTCCTGAATTCTGATACAACGGCTGAAACTGTGGGAGTGGGAGAGGATAAATGCTTTTTCTGGGTCCGAAAGGCGGATAGAGAGTTCTACCTCCCAAGAATTAAGGAAGTGCAGTTCCGGGGGAGAGGATGAAAGCAATTCCTTGTATATCGTGGAAAGCGGTTTAGAAAGCATACGTGTGTCCGAAAGCCGATTATCTAACCAGGAGAGAGAGTCGGAGATATTTGGGGGTGGTAGCTTCAGCAATTTGATGTCTTTTTGTAAGGCAAACACCTGGAGGAAAGAGGCCTTTTCGACTCTGGAATTATTCAAGACCATATTCCAGTCTAAGTCTCCATCTGGGGTCTGTATATCACTCAAGTGGAAATCACCTAGAAGGGGCCATATACCTGAGGGTTCCCGAGCCTCCGGGTGTATATAGAACTGTAGAGAGGAGAGTGGCATGCGCGGATTTGGGAATTTAATCACTTTGGACTTATATTGTCTAGCCCACTCCACTAACATACCTTTCCATATGGGTGGGAAGGAAGAGCCACCTGGTGAGCAAGGGGATATACCCCAGAGAATCCGTCTCTCTCTGGCAGTAATCAAGGAGCGCTCTAAGCGCACATATGGCGCATCATATCGATCATTGAGAAGAGATATTCCATGGAATAATTGGAAATCCGTATAGTATGAACGCATATCGGGTAGGCCAAACACGCAAAATCTCTTCTCCCTGACCAATACTGAATATGCAGCGGCTACCCCACAAGAAAAGTGAGAAGACACAGCGTATTTCAGTAAAAAAGGAATGCGGTAGCCAGCTAGGCAGTGCTTGCAAGAGGTACAGGAATTTTGGAGGTATGAAGGTCTCAAGGTAACTCTTCCTTCCACACCAGGAGAGAAACGGGAGCTTAAGGGACTGCAAATGCTTCTTAACAGATGATAATAAGGGGGTGTAGTTGAGAGAGAATAGATCTTTTGCCTGCGCAGATACATGCACTCCTAGAAACACAATATCTCTCGGCGCCCACTGAAAGGGAGTAGACTTCTGAAGGGTAGCTTTCACCGAGCTGGGGCAAGTGACATTGAGGGCCATAGACTTACTATAGTTCATTTTTAAATTGGAAATAAAGCCAAATTCTTCAAAAAGGGACAATAGCCTGGGGAAGGAAGTCTCCGGGTTGGTCGTCATTATTAATAAGTCGTCTGCGAATGCGGCTGTCAAGTGGGTCTGAGAATGAATGGTGAGACCTTCAACAGCCGGGTCCTGCGGGATCCTACAGAGTAAAGTCTCCATAACTAGAACGAAGAGAGATGGTGATAGGGGGCATCCCTGCCTCGTGCCATTATAAATGGTGAAGGATGGGGAGAGAGTGCCATTTATTTTGAGCTTAGCAGACGGGGTTGAATACAGAGTAAAGATAGCGGCGATGAACGGAGCTGGAAAACCAAACCTCGACAGGGCCTGTGACATAAAATGCCAACCAACCCTGTCGAAGGCATTCTCCGCATCTGTGCTCAGCAAGGCCAAGGGTGCGGAATTCTTCTTAGCCCACTCCATAATATGAAGCAAGCGTATCGTATTCTCACAGCCCGGTCTGCCGCGTACGAATCCCACTTGTTCACTATCAATAAGATCCGGCAGGATCAGCTGGATACGTTGAGCCAATATTTTGGCCCACCACTTGACATCCACGTTCAGCAGGGAGATAGGGCGGTAACTGCCACATTGAAGAGGGTCTTTATTCTCCTTGTGGATTATGGTTATATGTGCTTCCAATGTCTGAGGGGGCAGTAAGCCTCCAGACAGAAGAAAGTTACATAGTGTTTGGAAATGGGGGGTCAGAACCTCCTTAAAGGTTTTATAGTAGGATATGGGGAGGCCATCTGGGCCTGGGCTTTTGCCAGAGGGTATTGAAGAGAGAACTTTGGTAATCTCTAGTTCTGAGACAGTGGCCATTAGTTGGGAAGCCTGGAGAGGGTTGACAAAAGGTAGCAGGAGTGTGGAGAGGAACTCGTCTGTGGCCTGCTCAATTGATTTGGGACCAGGACGGCCAGGCGTGGGGAGATTATAGAGGTCAGCATAGTAAGCACAAAAGGCCTTTGCTATATCATGAGTTGACTTGTGCTTAGTGCCATTTACATCTTTAATTGCCGGAATAAAGGAGTCTGCATGGTGCTGTTTAGCCATGGCGGACATCAATTTATTTCCTTTGTTCACATGGGCATATGCTTTAAATTTGGAGCGAAAAATAAGCTTAGCAGATTTGGTATTAAGCATGTTTTTCAATTCCGTCCTAGTCTCCACCAATTCCGCAGCCACAGCTTTAGCCTGGGATTGTTTATGGGTCAGTTCCAGACGTGCTATACTGGATAGCAGGTCATTCACTGCTTGGGAACGTACTTTTTTTTATATGAGAACCCAAGGCTATTAATTCACCTCTAACCACCGGCTTATGGGTTTCCCACAAAACTGAGGGTGAGTGGGGGGAGATCTCCTATTGTGTTGAGTGTGAAGAATTCCGACATAATTCGAGAGATTTTTGATGCATTGGCAGGGTCTGAAATCAGAGTCTCATTAAGACGCCATATCCGTTCTCTTCTGGGTAGGGAGGTAACGGATATGTGGAGAAAAGCAGGGGCATGATCGGACAATGTAATGTTACCTATCTTAGCATCTAACACCAGAGGAACATGAGGAGAGGATAGAAATATGTAATCCAGTCTGTGGAATGAAGTCTTAGCGTTGGAGTAAAAGGTGTAGTCCCGACTAGAGGGGTGCATAGTACGCCAAACATCAACAACCTGTAATTTCTTCAACGCAGTCTTCAGACGGCGTAGAAACCTATGAGATGTTTCTGACTCTTGGAGGATGAGTCAAGGGCTGTCTCTAAGGTCACATTAAAGTCCCCGCCCAATATGACCATGCTCTCTCTAAAGGTAGATAATTGTGCCAGGGTCTGGACAAGCCAAGGGATCTGGCCCCTATTAGGAGCATATATGTTGGCTAAAGTGACAGGTGTGTCAGCGATGGACCCTTTCACGAACAAGAAGCGACCCTCCGGGTCCAAGGACACTGCAGAGTGCTTAAAGGGTAGTCGTTTGTGGATGGCCACACTGACACCTCTGCTAGCTGTGCTGTATGCCCTATGAAACCATTGCGTGAACAATTTAGGGGGCAATTTCGGGAGCTTCCCTGCTTTAGAATGAGTCTCCTGAAGAAATGCAGTAGTGATAACACTTGAGATCTCTTACATGGCTCATTCAGACCCCTGGCATTTAACGAGGCAATTACAATAGAGGCCATGTCGGAAGGGAATATGACCATTTAGCTGACAGCATAGAGACATCAGATCCGGAAAGCAGTGTAAAGAGTAGAAGGGAGGAGGAGAAGGAGTAGGTTAGAGGGATAGAAAAAGGAAAACCCAGTAGCATCTTAAGTAATACATAAGCAGTAGGCATAGAACAAAACAAAATATCCCATTTACTGGGAACATATGGTCCCACCCAGCACCTGAAATAATTGAGATCCTTTCTCATTGCGGCTACCAGCCGGGATCTATCAGGAGGGGGGGGGGGGGGGGGCTCCCGTGGGACCATCAAGGGACATGAAATTGGGTGTAAGAGGGATGGAGTTATCAGTAATAATACCAACATGAGGGCAAGTATGTCACCCCAGCAAAAATATCAAAACGAACATCTCAACAAATCAATTCCTGAACCTGTGTTAAAGACAGCAACATGGATTTAAACCCAAAGCCCATAGTGATGGAATATCGGGCTAGGACATCCTGCACATAACAGATAGTGACGGTCCGACCTGGATTTGGCCGAGGTCATATGACAATCAGCCTGGTAGTGAACATACATGAGAGGATTCAACCCCTCTCAGAGCAGAGTCAGGTTTTGGAGACTGGAGAGCGGCTTCTCCCTTGCTTCTCCGACTTGCTGGGAGAGACCCGGTGCCATGTATCCACGCTTGGGGGTGTTGGTAAGGGGTCTCCCTGATCTGCTGGAATCCATGAAGGCACATCCACAGGGGTCCCCAAATGGCCTTCAGATCCTCCGGAGTACGCACCGTGAGCTGTTTGCCGTTTTTTAGGATGGCTAGGCCAAAGGGATATAACCATCTGAATGGAATGGCCGAGGCCTTAAGAGCCTCCAGGAGTGAACGTATAATGCGTCTCTTAGCTGAGGTTGAAGGGGCCAGGTCTTGAAAAAATAAGATGGGTGTCTCACCGTACAGGATCTAAACCGCTTCCCTTCCAGCTTTCAAGAGAGCGGCAGTGTCCACATAGCTGAGGAGGCCACACACCACATCTCGTGGCGGCTCATTGGGTTTAGGTTTAGGCCGTAAGGCCCGATGGATGCGCTCTATTGTGATAGAGGTTGCTCGTTCCGGGCCCATCAGAGAGGAGAAGATCTCGCGTGCTACTGTATGAAGCGCCTCAACTGCTATTGACTCAGGTAGGCCGCGTATGCGCAGATTTCTACGCCGACCCCGGTTCTCCTGATCTTCAATGCGGAGCAGAGCATCATTTAGCAAGTCTCTGTGTGCTAGTAAGGCCTCGCTTGTCTGGCCCTCATGTCTCATGATGGCCTCTTGCGCGTTTTCCAGAGACACAACTCCATGTCCAATATGGCAGAGGTCTTCCTTTATCTCCTCATCTAGCTTTCTTAAGAGGCGCTAGGGCAGATTCCAACAGGTCCTTGAGGGTTGCTTTGGAGAAAGGGGTGTTGCTGCGCGGTGGTCTGCGGTCCGAAACATCCGATGCACTGCCTGCCTCTGAGCCGTCCTCTGCTTCAGAGTGTCGCGGCGCCATCTTGGCAAATTCCAAGGCGGGAGTTTTGGGTTGTTTCTTAAGGAACCGCTCTATGTCTAGCTGTTTGGAGCAAACCACGGTCGGTTCTGCAGTGTCTATATGATGTTCCTTGTTGGTTTTCCCCATTTGAGCGGAGAAAGTAGCTAATAATAGGGGTTACATTAAGCAGCCATTCAGCTCCGTGGTCAGGCTCCACCCCCCCCTAAAGTAGTTATATTCTTGTACATAGGGGCAGTATTATAGTAGTTATATTCTTGTACATAGGAGGCAGTATTATAGTAGTTATATTCTTGTACATAGGAGCAGTATTCTAGTAGTTATATTCTTGTACATAGGAGCAGTTTTCTAGTAGTTATATTCTTGTACATAGGAGGCAGTATTATAGTAGTTATATTATTGTACATAGGAGCAGTATTATAGTAGTTATATTCTTGTACATAGGAGCAGTATTATAGTAGTTATATTCTTGTACATAGGAGACAGTATTATAGTCGTTATATTCTTGTATATAGGAGCAGTATTATAGTAGTTATATTCTTGTACATAGGAGGTAGTATTATAGCAGTTATATTCTTGTACATAGGAGCAGTATTATAGTAGTTATATTCTTGTACATAGGAGCAGTATTATAGTAGTTATATTCTTGTACATAGGAGGCAGTATTCTAGTAGTTATATTCTTGTACATAGGAGGCAGTATTATAGTAGTTATATTCTTGTACATAGGGGCAGTATTATAGTAGTTATATTATTGTACATAGGAGCAGTATTATAGTAGTTATATTCTTGTACATAGGAGCAGTATTATAGTAGTTATATTCTTGGACATAACAGCAGTATTATAGTAGGTATATTTTTGTACATAGGAGCAGTATTATAGTAGGTATATTCTTGTACATAGGAGCAGTATTATAGTAGTTATATTCCTGTACATAGGAGGCAGTATTATAGTAGTGTAGGGGTTTAGCTCTTCTCCGGGGGTGATTCACACAAATATCGTCGCCAGACACCAAGTTTCTGGTCCAAAAATCACTTTATTTGGCTCCTCAGCAATCCAAACATAAATGGTACAAAATAAACACCTGCCCGGCTGGGCTCTAACTAAACACATGATATCCTGACTCACCTAAAGTCACAGTTGACACCCTGTGAACTCATGCGGCTTTGTCAGCCAATGTCCCACAGCCTCCTGGCTGTACAGAGCACAGTACGCCCACTGTCTCCAGGTCAGTATTTCTGGTGGGGGATTGGGGCTTAGTAGTCCGCCTGACTATAGCCCTGCGACCCTCCCAGGCGTCGCTGCGTCCCCCAACTCCAGGCTATCTCCCAGCCTTGTGGTCCCTCAGCCTTGCCCAGCTGAGACCACACAGACAGAGCCTCCAGGCCTCTGTCCACAGGTAACACACTACCCCCTTTCTGACACTCTGGGAGGTGCCTTATGCCAGGCTGATTACCTCCAGCTTCTCTCACCTGTGGTGGAACAGGGGTGTGGACCACACTATCCACCCCTTCCTTGCCTCTAACCTGAGTGAGACCTGTCACTGTCTCACATATCCCCCCCCTTTGTTCAAGTCTGTGAGGGTGAACACCTGCATAACCACGGGAGGCTGGTGAGAGGGTATCGACCTGGCCTGGACGTGGGGAACAGCCACCCACCCTGCTCTTTGGCTGCTCCCAATAAGAACCGGCCCAGATTGGCTTTACAGCCACACTAAGTAACCCAGTGTCAGCGAGCACTAGCTGCCGCTGACACAGAAAATTACCGGTTCTTATTTCACCGAGGCCAGGAACCTCGGTGACACGTACCTTCCCTTTGTTCTGCCAGACCCACGCCAGCAGAGCTTGGTTCATCACCAAAACCAACATCTTGCCTAACAGAAACTGCCTAAAGGCCTCATGTGCCCATCTCATGGCCAGATACTCTTTTCTTACTCTTTCCCAAGAGATGATGATGCGCTGTCGTATATTTTGATCTCTCTCTCTTTTTAGATCCTCTGGCTCCTGTACATGCGCTTCACGTCCTTTCTTGGACTGCTGCAGCTCTTGCCTAAACTGTTCCCAGTCATAGTCATATCCAGACACTTTCTCCTTTGCTTTGCAGGGCTCCTTCTGCAGAGCATGCTTGTCCCTACTCGCTTCTGTTACGTGCATCTGGGTCACTTCTTCCTTCTTTCCAACAGTAGTTACTCCAGCTACTATGACGGTTTTAGAGACCTCTGCTTCTTTAGCGGCTTTTTCCACTTCGGCCGTGGCTCCCTTTGGCTTAACTTTGGTCTCTGTAGAACCTGGGGATTTCATGTCAACCAGCATATCGGCCTTAACTTTTTCAGTCTTTGTCTTCTTGAAGTCTCCAGTCTCTTTGACCGCCTTCTCATCCTTCTCGGACATGGCACCATAAACTTGCCCTGTTAACCCCTCCCCCTCTTTCTCATCGAGGCAGGAGGCACCAGGGTCTTCAGCAGACTCCTCGTCTTCTGTCATTTTCTCCAGAGGCTCACCCAGGACCCTGTTCTCATTTTGTGGAGGAGTCCGGAGATACAGCCCATCGTAATAGCCCGGATCCGAAAACTGATAGTTCACCTCCTCGTACTTCTTCCCCAGCAGGCTGCTGGCTATTTGGAAGGCCTTGTATGCAGAGGGGACGTCTTCCAGGCCTAGGCTACACGCTACCACGGGTCTGAGGTCTTCGGCATCCACATCAGCCCCATCATCTGGTTTAGCAGAAGCATCTTCCATCTTCTCTGCCACAGCCAGCACCACAGTGCCACCCTCTCCAGTCCCATTTTTAACAGGCTCTGGCTTCTTGATATCTTCCAGAGAACTCTCCTCTTCAGGTTTCTCACCTTCCACCTGCTGTTTGAGAGCACACTTAGATTTCTCCAACTCATCTTTTAAGCTCATGAGATTTTCATTCTCTGCTCTGAGTTGCTTGTTCAGCCTCTCCAATTCAGCATGCTCCTCAAGCGCTTTTTCCAGGGCTTTAGCCAAGGAGAGGGCCTTGGTCTCCTTTTCCCAAGCATCAGTCTCTGTTTGGTCACGTTTTTCACCATATCGAGCCGAGATGTATTTCTCTTCAGCTAGGAGCCAGTCACATTTCTCCTGTTTCTTCGCTGGATTAGACATAACTTGCTTCTGGTGGTCCAG
Organism: Bufo bufo; assembly: GCF_905171765.1. Classification (NCBI taxonomy): domain Eukaryota; kingdom Metazoa; phylum Chordata; class Amphibia; order Anura; family Bufonidae; genus Bufo; species Bufo bufo. The sequence goes on along the minus strand of NC_053390.1, from coordinate 31,738,911 downwards.
GTCCACCATCAGATCATCCAATCCTCGCTGAAGTTTGTTCTTGGTTTTCTCCACCTTTTTGTATGTCACACCCTGTTTCTCCAGGCGCTGAACCACCAACTCCATGTTTTTCAGCAGTTTCTTTTCAGCTTTTTGCACAAGCTTGTGGGAAGTGCCCCGCTTTTTGGCCTCCGGTTCCAGCTGCTCCTTGCTCGGCTCTGCTGCAGCAGATGTAGATGTAGGAGTATCACCATTCTCTTTCTGGCTCTCCTTCTTTGCCCTTTCTGAAGCCTTCTTCAGTTGCTCTGTGAAGACAGCTAGTCCCGTCTCCAACGTTTCTAGGGAGCGTGAGGAGAGAGAGAGATCATCCTCCTGTTTGCAGCTGTACTGTCGTGTCAGGTCACCTACAACTGTCTGGATATGGGCTTCAGACCCTAGGCTGACGTCACCCGACTTAATTCTCATCTCGTCAGATATAACTGTCTGGTCGCTACTAGTAACCACCTTTGTTTCACAGGACCTTGACATGGTAGCTTCACTCTCTGGGTTGCTATCGGTCACAGCACATACGTCACCTATACCGCTCGTGTCATTATTAATTCTGACCTCTAGGGGCACCGATGAGCTAATCCCCACCTGGGACACTTCCTTAGTAACCAACCAACATTGTGGAGACTGCATTTCCCCCTCTGGTACGTGTGGTACACCCTCTAACCCTGTCATATTCTCCTGCCCCTTCAAACACTGAGCTGGAGCTGGGCTTTGCTCCACACTAGTTATAGGCATGTCTTCAAACCTTTTGATTACGTCATATCGCGCTTCATGAAACATAGCAGATGCAGAAAATAAAGTTTTATCATCATTTACATTTTTACCACCAGGGGGCGCTTCTCCCCTGACCACAACCTGCAACGGAAAAGTTATATCACTGTCACCACATATTTCATATGACATCATATTTTCCTTATGCATTTCCGCACTTTTGTTACCATCACTTTGCACTTGACCAGCACCATTGTTTCCAATGGTCAATATGCTTTCCCATGCAGGTCAAAGTGCAGCTCCCTTAGATCCTCACTTAAAGGGACAGGTACAGGTTCTGCAGGAGTTTCGTCACTATCTGCAGAAGTGTCTACCTTACCCCACAGGAACAAACCGATATCACGGCCCAACACTCCCTCATACATGAGCGTATCTAGAACATCAAGTTCATCAGTCTCTGTTCTCATTGGAGTCTCACGCTCAGTGAAAATCTGCAGATAGTCCTTATCCGCACGACTGTCCAGCACCTTTAATATTTTACCAGTCTCAGGTTTGAATATTGTGCTATCTCTTACCCGGGCTAGCATGGGATCCCGGATCCTTGTCATCCCAAAACTAGCTTTGGTCATGGGCAACTGAGGTAACACAGAAACCTTCTCCCCTGTAGATTTCTGCGAGGGAGCGATCACAGCAGGCTGATCCGCCTGTCCAGACACAGACTTATTACCTACCGGCCCAGCAGGTATCCCCTGCCGCCGGCTCACTGTCACTGGGTCTGCCACATGGTTAATAACAGGAACAGTCTTACCCTTTGTAATCAACCATTCTGGTAAAGCAGTGACATTCTCTCCCGCGGACTCATCAAGGTTGTGGTTGCTCCTAGCAACAGCTTTACTGCACCTCCGCCCTTCCTCTCTAGGACTCCGGACACAGTCGCAGGGAAGATATGCACTCCTGAGAACCGCGCCGCTCTCCACCTCTTTGTCTTCCCGACGGTTGCCTTTTATCAGGAACTCCGCTCCACAACTGCCCAAACAATGGAAAGTCCTTGCCCAGTACAAATTCCACTTCCAGGGTCTCACATTTTAACAGCTCCCATTGCACAGAGCCATAGTCCGTCACAAAGGTCAGTGACACCGTAGTTTTGGTCTCTGGCCCCCTTGTTACAAAGTCCAGAATATTAGGCAGGACCCGAGACACTTGCTGGCGGGAGTCTAGACTGACCCCCAGCGGGATTCCGCCGATCACCAATTCGCAGGATTTCTCCCACGGGCTATACCATTTTGCAGCCATTTCCACTGATCAGTCTCTTGTACTGGGCTTCTGGCCCTTTAAATCCTGCACTGTTTGCACCACAGAAAAAAAAAGGTCCAGTTTAACACCAGCAGTCTCTGCTCTGCAAACTAGCAGGCTTCCAGCATTTTTACTTATGAGCAGGGACACCTGCCCGCATCCTCCACCAATTGTAGGGGTTTAGCTCTTCTCTGGGGGTCATTCACACAAGTATGGTCGCCAGACACCAAGTTTCTGGTCCAAACATCACTTTATTTGGCTCCTCAGCAATCCAAACATAAATGGTACAAAATAAACACCTGCCCGGCTGGGCTCTAACTAAACATATAATATCCTGACTCACCTAAAGTCACAGTTCACACTCTGTGAACACATGCGGCTTTGTCAGCCAATGTCCCACAGCCTCCTGGCTGTACAGAGCACAGTACGCCCACTGTCTCCAGTCCAGTGTTTCTTGTGGGGGATTGGGGCTCAGTAGTCTGCCTGACTATGGCCCTGCGACCCTCCCAGGCGTCACTGCGTCCCCCAACTCCAGGCTATCTCCCAGCCTTGTGGTCCCTCAGCCTTGCCCAGCTGAGACCACACAGACAGAGCCTCCAGGCCTCTCTCCACAGGTAACACACTACCCCCTTTCTGACACTCTGGGAGGTGCCTTATGCCAGGCTGATTACCTCCAGCTTCTCTCACCTGTGGTGGAACAGGGGTGTGGACCACACTATCCACCCCTTCCTTGCCTCTAACCTGAGTGAGACCTGTCACTGTCTCACAGTAGGTATATTCTCGTACATAGGAGCAGTATTATAGTAGTTATATTCCTGTACATAGGAGCAGTATTATAGTAGTTATATTCTTGTACATAGGAGCAGTATTATAGTAGTTATATTCTTGTACATAAAAGCAGTATTATAGTAGTTATATTCTCGTACATAGGAGCAGTATTATAGTAGTTATATTCCTGTACATAGGAGCAGTATTATAGTAGTTATATTCTCGTACATAGGAGCAGTATTATAGTAGTTATATTCCTGTACATAGGAGCAGTATTATAGTAGGTATATTCTTGTACATAGAAGCAGTATTATAGTAGTTATATTCTTGTACATAGGAGCAGTATTATAGTAGTTATATTCTTGTACATAGGAGCAGTATTATAGTAGTTATATTCTTGTACATAGGAGCAGTATTATAGTAGGTATATTCTTGTACATAGAAGCAGTATTATAGTAGTTATATTCTTGTACATAGGAGCAGTATTATAGTAGTTATATTCTTGTACATAGGAGCAGTATTATAGTAGTTATATTCCTGTACATAGGAGCAGTATTATAGTAGTTATATTCTTGTACATAGGAGCAGTATTATAGTAGTTATATTCTTGTACATAGGAGGCAGTATTATAGTAGTTATATTCTTGTACATAGAGCAGTATTATAGTAGTTATATTCTTGTACATAGAGCAGTATTATAGTAGTTATATTCTTGTACATAGGAGGCAGTATTATAGTAGTTATATTCTTGTACATATCAGCAGTATTATAGTAGTTATATACTTGTACATAGGAGGCAGTATTATAGTAGTTATATTCTTGTACATAGGAGCAGTATTATAGTAGTTATATTCCTGTACATAGGAGCAGTATTATAGTAGTTATATTCTCGTACATAGGAGCAGTATTATAGTAGTTATATTCCTGTACATAGGAGCAGTATTATAGTAGTTATATTCCTGTACATAGGAGCAGTATTATAGTAGTTATATTCTTGTACATAGGAGCAGTATTATAGTAGTTATATTCTTGTACATAGTAGCAGTATTATAGTAGTTATATTCTTGTACATATGAGGCAGTATTATAGTAGGTATATTTTTCTACATAGGAGCAGTATTATAGTAGTTATATTCTCGTACATAGGAGCAGTATTATAGTAGTTATATTCTTGTACATAGGAGGCAGTATTATAGTAGTTATATTCTTGTACATAGGAGCAGTATTATAGTAGATATATTCTTGTACATAGGAGCAGTATTATAGTAGTTATATTCTTGTACATAGGAGAAGTATTATAGTAGTTATATTCTTGTACATCAGAGCAGTATTATAGTAGTTATATTCCTGTACATAAGAGCAGTATTATAGTAGTTATATTCTTGTACATAGGAGCAGTATTGTAGTAGTTATATTCTTGTACATAGGAGCAGTATTATAGTAGTTATATTCCTGTACATAGGAGCAGTATTATAGTAGTTATATTCTTGTACATAGGAGGCAGTATTATAGTAGTTATATTCCTGTACATAGGAGCAGTATTATAGTAGTTATATCCTTGTACATAGGAGCAGTATTATAGTAGTTATATTCTTGTACATAGGAGCAGTATTATAGTAGTTATATTCTTGTACATAGAAGCAGTATTATAGTAGTTATATTCTTGTACATAGGAGCAGTATTATAGTAGTTATATTCTTGTACATAGGAGCAGTATTATAGTAGTTATATTTTTGTACATAGAAGCAGTATTATAGTAGTTATATTCTTGTACATAGGAGCAGTATTATAGTAGTTATATTCTTGTACATAGGAGCAGTATTATAGTAGTTATATTCTGTACATAGGAGGCAGTATTATAGTAGTTATATCCTTGTACATAGGAGCAGTATTATAGTAGTTATATTCTTGTACATAGGAGCAGTATTATAGTAGTTATATTCTTGTGCATAGGAGGCAGTATTATAGTAGTTATATTCTTGTACATAGGAGCAGTATTATAGTAGGTATATTTTTGTACATAGGAGCAGTATTATAGTAGTTATATTCCTGTACATAGGGTGCAGTATTATAGTAGTTATATTCTTGTACATAGGAGCAGTATTATAGTAGTTATATTCTTGTACATAGGGTGCAGTATTTCAGTAGCTATTTCCTTGTACATTTGGAGGAGCATTGTAGTAGTTATTTTCTTGTATATAGGTGTGTATTTACAGTGCTTACAGTCACCTCACTTTCAGCATTATTTTTAGTGTCTATTCCTGCCAGGACTGCTTTTCTCATATGTCTCTATCTAATATATAAAACTGAGTGTATGTATGTCTATGTATGTCCGCTAAAGGAATTTGCACCGTCGCATTTACAATCACAAAATTTGGCACACAGGTACATCAGGTGTCCGAGAAGGTTTTAGACCGGGTCTCATCTCTCTAGGACGTACCATTCCTGAGATATTCCTAAAAAAAATGCATTAGCCAATAGAAGCTTGGTCACATGAACCTTATGAGCCAATAGAAGCTCGCAGGTCCTCCAGCCTCCACATACACAGTTTTACTCCAGGTTTCCATAACAACCCAGCCATTTTTATTCACTGCTGTAGGAGAGCTTTAAAGGAAATCTGTCACCAGGATAATCGCTATTGAAGTAAAGCCATGGCCTAATAGCACTTAGTACCATAGGTGTCACTACAACGAAGCAAGGGGGGGCAATTGCCCCCCCAGGTTATTCCTTGCCCCCCGCTGATTCCCTGACTTTCCCCTTTAAAATGTAACGCTAGTCTGGCCCCATGGCCCGGCCGCCGCCGATCCGAGTCATCACACACTGACGTGACGTGTGTCACACCCATACGCTGCCTGCAGATTTTCTCTCCCGGCCGACGCGGCGCCAGTCAATTCTGGTTTGCAGGCGGAGGCGGCGGGAAGTGGATGGAAGCCAGGACTAGGAGGAACAGAGCAGGACTTGGAGCGCAGCGTGGCAGCTGCGCTGAGGTAAGGCTGCTCCTGGCTACTGATTGCTTGATTGCTTATCTCTGTGGGAAAGTAGGAAACACGTAGGCAGTTTAGTTTCCTGCTTAGTGCTTCCTAAGGGGAAGGGAAGGGGAAAAACTGATCAGTGACAATGACAGTCAGAGTCAGCAGCACAGTGACTGCACTGGCTCATACAGAGAGGGTACTGTGCAGAGCTGCCCCCCTAACACTGTCACTGACCCCCACTCATGGCACTAGATCTCCTTCAATGATCCCCCAATGTGCTCTTGGATTGAGAGGAGAGGCCTGATTGCAGCCTGCAGGATGCCTGGTGGCGTGCTGAGTAGAGTGCATTATCATTGTGAAGGGGGAGGGGGTGCTATTAATTGCATTGTGTCTGGTGTAACACCCCAGAGTTGTGTTACTACACACCTCTACCCCGCTAGTATCTGTTAAGAGCCTGTATTTTGTCATCTGATGTAATTTATATTATGTCTTCACAAATGTGCATGTAAAACCATGATAAACACAATTGTTCTTGTAATTTTCCAGGTTCAACAGCAGGTGGCAGCAACGCATTGGCCAGGTACAAGTCCCAGTTTAGTGTATCTGGGCTGGAATGGATTATTCCAGCTTAGCTCCCCCTCTGTGAGCAAAGTGGGCTGTTCCCACATCCTGCAGCATGGGTGGAGAAGGAAGTTAGAGTTAGTGTAGCCTCCCCGCTGCTAGGGGAAGGCTGTGTGATCTTGTCTCGGCTGAGACTTGATCATATACCCAGCCTGAGCAACTTCAGCTCAGCTGGACAAACAAAGCAGAAAACTCCAGACAACCTCCAGAGTTCCAGGAAGAAGGCATCCCCTGAGAAACCATCTTAGAGATAAGTCCAGAAACCTAGGAGAAGCCATTGCTCCTCAGCTAATCTGTCCCCACAAATCAGAAGTTATAGAAAAATGTAGAAGATTAGTTCCTGCCACAATTACAGAGCTGCCAAGCAGACGACTTATCCTGCAAGCTCACATTTTAAGCAGAAGCATTCATTTCCTGCCAACAATTGCTAAAACCTGCTGGGACCAAGAGACCAAAGCTGTATACTGCTTGGATACAAGTTATCTTTAGTAAAGAAACGTTTGAACTTCATCTAAACGTCTAGACATAATTTCTGCTGCAAAATTTCTCTATTACTCCTCCTATCACTACACTTAAATTTATTGCAAGTTAGCCAGGAGTCCAGCCGTACCCAGGTAGGAGACACCGTGACACAATTATCACCACCTTATAGAGACATTATAGGCCATTACACCATTCTGGCATTCCTAATCTGGGACGTGCGTTATAACACCTTGGAAGGGCCCTGGGATAGTACCCTGCGCACGCTGCAATTGGCGTCACAAACAAATATGGACTATTATCCACCCGTATCCTGGCCCACTGCATAAGTGGCATCAGCGTACCCGTTCCTGGTCGCTGCACTGGTAGTACTGGGGGGGATACAGTTAGGCTACTTTCACACTTGCGGCAGAGGAATCCGTCGCCGGAACTGCCTGCCGGATCTGGCAATACGGACTCAAACGGATGCATTTGTGAGACGGATCTGGATGCAGATCTGTCTGACAAATGCATTGCAATGCCGGATCCGTCTTTCCGGAAATTTGAATGCAGGCGTGCAGTGTGAAGGACCGCCCTGTCTTCCTAGCCGGAGACAGATAAGCCCTAGCAACGGTCTTTTAAGGGAGCAGTGGAAAGGGACAGGTGACAGTTATCCTTTAAATATTAGGTTAGTACAATAAAAAGGTATCCCTGCATACCGCAATACTCTCCTATTTTGTAATCTTATTTATATATACTTATTTAGTTTTTCTTCAGTAGTATGATTAAGTGGTGAAAATGATTAGTGCCCCCCCAATTTTGACAGTGATATCTTATGTGCCCCCCTATATATTGTTCCTAGAGTCGCCACTGCTTTGTAACTTATTTCCAGATGTGCCTTTGTTCCACCAATAGATATTTTTATCCTCTGAAAATCCAGTTTATTTGGTATGTAAATGAGCCAGTAAGGTGCCCAGAGGGGCGTCACTCTTGCAGGAAGGAGCCCAGACACGCCCCCTGCCACAATGTGTCCACCCTCAAAAGATGAACTTAAAACCCCGCCCCCAGGTCCAGCTAAGCCACGCCCCTGATCCGGTTAGGCCACGTCCCTCCCACTCCGAGCAGACGGGGATGGAAAAAATGAAGGTAAAAATCTACTTCTGTCAGCTGCAAAGGTGGGAGGGAGGGTGACTTTCTCCCTGCAGCTCACACTCAGACAGTACAGTGCTGCTGTCTTAGACTGAGCTGTTCAAAAGGACACGCCCCCGATCCAGTAAAGGCCACTGTTAAGGGGCGGGCCCCTGTGGAGGTCACTGTCAAGGGGGTGATATGCTGTGAAACTCACTGTTAACCCCTTTAGGACACAGCCTTATTTCACCTTAAAGGGACACTGACAGGCCAAATCAGCATATATAGTTAGATATATCACATTACAGGTCTTATAGAGTCTTTTAAAAGCATATAAGTATCCCCCCTGTCCACCTTATAAAGAGCGAAATATAAAGTTTTATAACCTGCTTCTCCGGTCAGCAATCTGCCCAAGGGGCGGCGTTTCATGTGAAAATGCGCCCAGCCAGCCTTCCCAACTGCCGTTCTTAAGCCCCGCCCAGCTCATCAATATTCACTTCGCTGGGCAGCGGCTAGAACTCTCCCCAGTCCCGATCCTGCGCCTGCGCAATTCAATCCTCCGGGCCGTGCCGTCGGACGCACTATAATTAACCCCTTATATGATGTGAGTGAGCAGCGCTCTGAAGCGCTGCTCTGAACAGTGCATGGCTGAGGCTGCAGCTGCCTCGAAGACGCAGGCTGGTGTGTGTACGCAGGCGCGATCTAACGGCACGGCGGGGCGCAGGCGCAGAAGATTGGGCATGAACGATGCCCGGAGGATTGAATTGCGCAGGCGCAGGATCGGGACTGGGGAGAGTTCTAGCCGCCGCCCAGCGAAGTGAATATTGATGAGCTGGGCGGGGCTTAAGAACGGCAGTTGGGAAGGCTGGCTGGGCGCATTTTCACATGAAACGCCGCCCCTTGGGCAGATTGCTGAACGGAGAAGCAGGTTATAAAACTTTATATTTCGCTCTTTATAAGGTGGACAGGGGGGATAGTTATATGCTTTTAAAAGACTCTATAAGACCTGTAATGTGATATATCTAACTATATATGCTGTTTTGGCCTGTCAGTGTCCCTTTAAGGACCAGGACATTTTTTGCAAATCTGACCAGTGTCACTTTAAGTGGTGATAACTTTAAAACGCTTTGACTTATACAGGCCATTCTGAGACTGTTTTTTCGTCACATATTGTACTTCATGACACTGGTAAAATGAAGTAAAAAATAATAATTTTTATTTATAAAAAAAATACCAAATTTACCAAAATGGCAAATTTCCAAGTTTCAATTTCTCTACTTCTATAATACATAGTAATACCTCCAAAAATAGTTGTTACTTTACATTCCCCATATGTCTACTTCATGTTTGGATCATTTTGGGAATGATATTTTATTTTTTGGTGATGTTACAAGGCTTAGAAGTTTAGAAGCAAATCTTGAAATTTTTCAGAAATTTTCAAAAACCTAATTTTTTCAGTTCAGGTCTGAAGTCACTTTGCGAGGCTTACATAATAGAAACCACCCAAAAATGACCCCATTATAGAAACTACACCCCTCAATGTATTCAAAACTGATTTTACAAACTTTGTTAACCCTTTAGGTGTTCCATAAGAATTAATGGAAAATAGAGATACAATTTCAAAATTTCTTGGCAAATTTTCCATTTTAAGCCATTTTTTCCATTTACAAAGCAAGGGTTAACATCCAAACCAAACTCAATATTTATGGCTCTGATTCTGTAGTTTACAAAAACACCCCATATGTGGTCGTAAATCGCTGTACGGGCACACGGCAGGGCGCAGAAGGAAAGGAATGCCATACGGTTTTTGGAAGGCAGATTTTGCTGGACAGTTTTTTTTTTACACCATGTCCCATTTGAAGCCCCCCTGATGCACCCCTAGTGTAGGAACTCCAAAAAGTGACCCCATCTAAGAAACTACACCCCTCAAGGTATTCAAAACTGATTTTAAAAATGTCGTTAACCCTTTCGGTGTTCCACAAGAGTTATTGGCAAATAGAGATGGAATTTCAGAATTTAAATTTTTGGGCAAATTTTCCATTTTAATCCATTTTTTCCAGTAACAAAGCAAGGGTTAACAGCCAAACAAAACTCAATATTTATGGCCCTGATTCTGTAGTTTACAGAAACACCCCATATGTGGTCATAAACTGCTGTACGGGCACACGGCAGGGCGCAGAAGGAAAGGAATGCCATACGGTTTTTGGAAGGCCGATTTTGCTGGACTGGTTTTTTTGACACCATGTCCCATTTGAAGCCCCCTGATGCACCCCTAGAGTAGAAACTCCATAAAAGTGACCCCATCTAAGAAACTACACCCCTCAAAGTATTCAAAACTGATTTTAAAAACGTCGTTAACCCTTTCGGTGTTCCATAATTTTTTCAGTTTTTGGGCGATTACCTTGGGTAGGGTATGATTTTTGCGGGATGAGATGACGTTTTTATTGGCACTATCTTAGGGTGCGTGTGACTTTTTGATCGCTTGCTATTACACTTTTTGATGTAACTTGTGATGTAACTTTCCCCCCCCCCCTATTTTTTACAATTTTTTTTTACTTTATTTGGGGAAAATTAAGTTTTTGTTTATTTTTACTTGAAACTTTTAATTTTTTGGGGGGAAAACTTTATTTTTTCACTTTTTTTTTTTTACTTTATTTTTTTTGTCCCACTTTGGGACTTGAACTTTTGGGGGTCTAATCCCTTTACAATACTTTCCAATACTTCTGTATTAGAATGCATTGGCTGTATGAGTAATACAGTGAGTATTACTCATACAGCTTCCGGCCTGTGAGATCCAGGGGGCTGGATCTCACAGGCACGTCATAGGAAGGCAGCGGCGATGCCTCAGGAAGGCATCGCGCTGCCTTCCATGCCATCGGGTCCCCCCTACAGCCCCATGGGGACCCGATGGCACCGCCGCCAGCTGCCGCAACCGCAGGTAAAAGCCGCAAACCGCAAGTCTGAATTGACCTGCGGTTTGCCGCGATCGCTGACACGGGGGGGTCACGGGACCCCCCCGCGCATTTAGCCAAGCTGCCTGCTCAATGATTTGAGCAGGCACCGGGTTCCAACCACCGCCCGCCGGGCGGCGGTGATTGGAAATACACATGACGTACCGGTACGTCATGTGTCCTGAAGAAGTTAAAGGGGAAGGCTGCTGTAAAGGTCAAAGTGAAGGGGGTTGGCTGCTGTGGAGGTGGGCTGCTAAGGGACGGGGCACTGTGGGGGGGCTGTAGAGGTCACTGTTATAGTGGATAGTGTTAATATATTTTAACGACACACACAAACATTAAATGAAATAAATGAAATATACTCGAGCGAAGCCGGGTCCTTCAGCTAGTTCTCTATATTTTCTGAAGTATATTTCTTTTTATAGATGACTTTGGGTAAACGTTGAAGGCACAGAAGTCGGGTTCTTGCATCATGTTGTTGACAGACAGGAGGAGCAAAACATCCTTACAGACTTGTCAAACTCTTCATACTGGTTTCCAAGATTTCCGCTTGGCACCTAAGAGCCCCTGAGATTCTCCAGAGACAAAACAGTCTTTGCGTGTATTCCAGCAACACAGGGATCTGCCATCCTCAGCAGCGTAAGCCTTAGACTGGTAATCACTTGCTTTTCCCGTGGAGCTAAGTTCGATATTAAGGGCTGTCAGGAGCCTGAACGGACACAGCTCTATACTGGGGAGATGGATGTGTTTTGGAGGGGGTTTACTGTAATGAGCTCATCTTACTGGTATCAAACTGGGAACTTCCACTATTTGTATGAAAAGGGTTAACAGGGATCTGTCTCCAGCAGGCAGCAGAGGTAGTGATGTGCTAGTAGAAAACAAAAATGGTCATACGATGATAGATTATATGATACCTTCTGTTAGCACCCATGTAGCATGTACTATACAGTACTTCATGCAGTCGCATAGTGTGCACTATGCAATATGTGATGCCTGTTACTATCACCACTGCCTAAGAAGAGCGCCATACAGTGCTCAAATAACATTGTCTTAATATCCCCAAAACATGCCATACCATGGCTCAGACAATGCAATAAAGCACCAGGTTTTTGATCACGGATGTATACTGTAGGCGCCTGTGCTGATACAGCATGTATGCCATGGGTGTATTGCTGTCATTTCTCTCTCACTTGTTCACAGCCTAAATTTGAGTAGACTGTAGTGTGTGTGATTTCCTCCCTATCTACAACTTATTTGAGCTGTCGTCTTTGGATGCCTAGCTGCCTCTCCACACTCTGATCTGCCATTTACAACCTCCTCACCAGCAGCAGACTGTAGTGTGTGTGATTTCCTCCCTATCTACAACTTATTTGAGCTGCCGTCTTTGGATGCCTAGCTGCCTCTCCACACTCTGATCTGCCATTTACAACCTCCTCCCCATTCCTGCTTCTATCTCTTACAGTGAGAGAAGGGAGGGGGAGAGCAGAAAGAGAGTATTATGAGAAATATTAGCAGAGCTCTTATTTGTCAGATTTATCAGCACCAGCAGCAGACTGTAGTGTGTGTGATTTCCTCCCTATCTACACACTATGTAAGCTGCCGTCTTTGGATGCCCCATGCTTTTCCACACCCTGATCTGCTGTGTACAACCTTCTCCCCACCCCTCCTTCTATCTCTCACACTGTGCTGATACAGGGGAGCACACAGAGGACAGATCATCAGTATTAAAATGTCAGAAAACCCTTTTAACTTAAAAAAAATAAGTTGCATTATTTTTCAGTCTGTAATCTTAACTCCTTCATTAATTTTTAGACCCCTTCTTATGCAGTTTGCAACTTGCTCCTAGTTACAGACTTTTTTTTATGCAGAATCAGTGTGTGCAGGATGCTGCTGTCTTCACTAGCGCTCATGTATCAGCACAACGTCATTCCTGGACTTTTCTCCTTCTACATGAGGAATCTACCCTACCCTGTATTAATGGTCACTGATACTGAAGAGTGGGATTCTCCCTTCCTCTCTCTGCAGAGTATGCCATGGGTGTATTGCTGTCATTTCTCTCTCACTTGTTCACAGCCTAAATTTGAGTAGACTGTAGTGTGTGTGATTTCCTCCCTATCTACAACTTATTTGAGCTGTCGTCTTTGGATGCCTAGCTGCCTCTCCACACTCTGATCTGCCATTTACAACCTCCTCCCCATTCCTGCTTCTATCTCTTACAGTGAGAGAAGGGAGGGGGAGAGCAGAAAGAGAGTATTATGAGAAATATTAGCAGAGCTCTTATTTGTCAGATTTATCCGCACCAGCAGCAGACTGTAGTGTGTGTGATTTCCTCCCTATCTGCAACTTATTTGAGCTGTCGTCTTTGGATGCCTAGCTCCCTCTCCACACTCTGATCTGCCATTTACAACCTCCTCCCCATTCCTGCTTCTATCTCTCACACTAAGAGAAGGGAGGGGGAGAGCAGAGAGAGAGAGTATCATGATAAACATTAGCAGAGCTCTTATTTGTCAGATTTATCAGCACCAGCAGCAGACTGTAGTGTGTGTGATTTCCTCCCTATCTACAACTTATTTGAGCTGCCGTCTTTGGATGCCTAGCTGCCTCGCCACACTCTGATCTGCCATTTACAACCTCCTCCCTATTCCTGCTTCTATCTCTTACAGTGAGAGAAGGGAGGGGGAGAGCAGAGAGAGAGAGAGAGAGTATCATGATAAACATTAGCAGAGCTCTTATTTGTCAGATTTATCCGCACCAGCAGCAGACTGTAGTGTGTGTGATTTCCTCCCTATCTACAACTTATTTGAGCTGCCGTCTTTGGATGCCTAGCTGCCTCTCCACACTCTGATCTGCCATTTACAACCTCCTCCCTATTCCTGCTTCTATCTCTTACAGTGAGAGAAGGGAGGGGGAGAGCAGAAAGAGAGTATTATGAGAAATATTAGCAGAGCTCTTATTTGTCAGATTTATCAGCACCAGCAGCAGACTGTAGTGTGTGTGATTTCCTCCCTATCTACACACTATGTAAGCTGCCGTCTTTGGATGCCCCATGCTTTTCCACACCCTGATCTGCTGTGTACAACCTTCTCCCCACCCCTCCTTCTATCTCTCACACTAAAAGAAGGGGAGAGCAGAGAGAGAGAGAGAGAGCCATCAGAAATATTAGCAGACTCTCATATGTCAGATTCAGCAGCACCAGCAGCTAGATGAAGGACTTACATATTCTCTACAGGAGCAACATGGTACAGGAGCAACTTTTTACAAGGTTTTATAATTTTGCATTTAAACAAATGATCAATACATACAAATTCAGTACAAAGCCTTTATGCTATGTAACTCTCTTCTTCTACATTTCCACCTTTAGGGGATGCTGTATGACCAATTTTCCATTTTTCACCACAATCACACCAGTCCTTGTTATATCCCATTACGCTTCCCCCTTTGTTCATTACGTCCCTCTGTTTTCCTCTCCCAGGTTCTTCCTGTTAAAGTCTCACTGATGTCTTAAGTTAATCAGTGAGAATGCAACAAATTGTGTAGAAAGGAAATCAGGCTTGCAGTGGTTGAAATTGAAAAAATAATTACTAACGGAATAAAGCCTCATCCCAAAGAGCTGTTCAGACACAGATTTTGAATTAACCCCCTGGAAGAAGAACTGACGAACATGAATGGACAGGAGGAGGTGACCTTTGTGCTATACAGGGTCAGACTGGCCCAACATAGTCAATGGTTCTTCCTGGGGATCCCAGGCTGAGGCACATTAAAAGGAATCTGTCACCTCCAAAAGTAAGCACACTGCCATATATAGGGTAGGTGCTCTGAAACATATCCATACTTTTCTATTTAAAATTAGATCCTTAAATCCTGAGAAAAATTTTAATACAAAAATAGGCCTGATTTTCCAGCAGAAGAAACCTTAATTTGGAGGTGACATAGGAGAAATCATCACTAGGGTCCATGGGTGGCGTTCTCCTCTGGTGGCCCGAGGATGCTACATATGTTTTTTTTTTATGGTCCTCCTAGATCCATGATATCATTGGTGAATGCATTGCCTGATTGGAGTCAGGAAGGATTTTTTTTCTCTAAAATGAGGGAAATTGGCTTCTACCTAATGTTTTTTTTTTTTTGCCTTCCTCTGGATCAACTTGCAGGACAACAGACTGATCTAGATGGAGCTGGATTTTTTTCAGCTTTATAAACTACAGTTGCGAGAAAAAGTATGTGAACCCTTTTGAATGATATGGATTTCTGCACAAATTAGTCCTAAAATGTGATCTGATCTTCATCTTAGGCTTCGTTCACATCACCGTTCAGCCTTTCCGTTCTCCTGCTCTGTTTAGGAGCAGGAGAATGGAAAGGACGGAAAAGGCACATAACTGACACCAAACTGAGTCAAACGGAGCCCTTAGGACCCCATAGACTATAATGGGGTTTGTTATGTTTCCGCTCAGAAGATGATTTTAAGCGGAGACAAAAGTTGTGCATGCAGGACTTTTGTCTCCGCTTAAAAATCATCTTCTGAGCGGAAACATAACGGACCCCATTATAGTCTATGGGGTCCTAAGGGCTCAGTTTGACTCAGTTTGGCGTCAGTGATGTGCCCTCTTCCGTCCTTTCCGTTCTCCTGCTCCTAAACGGAGCAGGAGAACGGAAAGGCTGAACGGTGATGTGAACAAAGCCTAAGTCACAACAATAGACAATCACAGTCTGCTTAAACTAATAACACACAAAGAATTAAATGTTACCATGTTTTTATTGAACACACCATGTAAACATTCACAGTGCAGGTGGAAAAAGTATGTGAACCCTTGGATTTAATAACTGGTTGAACCTCCTTTGGCAGCAATAACTTCAACTAAACGTTTCCTGTAGTTGCAAATCAGAAGTGCACAACGGTCAGGAGTAATTCTTGACCATTCCTCTTTACAGAACTGTTCCAGTTCAGCAATATTCTTGGGATGTCTGGTGTGAATCGCTTTCTTGAGGTCATGCCACAGCATCTCAATCGGGTTGAGGTCAGGACTCTGACTGGGCCACTCCAGAAGGCGTATTTTCTTCTGTTTAAGCCATTCTGTTGTTGATTTACTTCTATGCTTTGGGTTGTTGTCCTGTTGCAACACCCATCTTCTGTTGAGCTTCAGCTGGTGGACAGATGGCCTTAAGTTCTCCTGCAAAATGTCTTGATAAACTTGGGAATTCATTTTTCCTTAGATGATAGCAATCCGTCCAGGTCCTGACGCCGCAAAGCAGCCCCAAACCATGATGCTGTCACGGCTGGGGATGGGGGAAACCCTCAGCCGTGTGCCGGAGGATGATGGTCGCCGCTTGACCAGGACGAACAGGATTAGGGAGCAGGTCACCTCCTAACAGCGTCCCTAACCTGACCCTAACTCCTACCTGCATGGGCCGACCTTGAAGGTAGGAGGACCCATGCGCAGGAACCTCGGATCCCTACTCGCCCTCCGCCGGTCCCTAGGCTAGGAGTCAGAGTAAGACATCCTGTTCCTTCTGGATACGGAGGAACAGGAGTCTAACTGGCCAAGCTGCAAGGAAGGGAGAACAAGTGCAACCTGTGGCAGTGGCAGGTGCTTGCCACAAACATCACACTGACCTGCCACAGACAACCAAGCCTGGAACCCATGTGGGTGTACTGCCCACAGACAGCAGGACTCAGCACACAAACATACAACACACGGGAACCCAGGACCACAGGTGCAATAAAACAACATAAAGCAAACACATCTTCAGACACCAAAGGACATATATAAGCTTATGACCAGAAGGTCGGCCCCCACTGGCAGTTGGTAAGTAACCAGGAGGATGTCTACAGCCAGCATGGCTGAAACACCCTCTCTGGCTACTGCCTACAACTGAGGCTTTATAGGGCCAAGAGGCCACACCCAACAATCAGACACACCCCGTGACTCAGACACACAGAAAGGGAGTTAACCCTTCCAATACCACAGAAGGGAAAACATAACTTAAAAGGGAAGTGTCAAAACTACAAACACACTGTGGCTGTTGCCGCAGGCAACGACATGGGTGGCAAGCGTGTCCTGGGAGTCAGCCCGAAGGCCGGGACACTGCCACCACATGTACACATACAACCAAACGTTGCCACGGGCAACCACAGTGAAGGGAAGATGTCAGTGCACACCACACACAAAACAGAGTGCACACAGACATACAAAAGTGCATACAAACGTGCACATAACTCACACACCTAACAAAAGGTTGCTAGGTGTGACCGCATGCCAGGGCAGCAAGCTACCTAGCGACGCTCAGGCTGCTCTGCTGCTAAAAACAACACTGGTTGCCCGCGGCAACCACAAGTGAGGCCACAGACAAGCGGCCCTCACCCGTGGTTGAACGCCCATACAAAACCGCAGGCAACCGCATGCGGTAAAGGAGTCACGGTCATGGGCATGGCCGTGACAGATGCCCCCACCACCATACTTCACAGTTGGGATGAGGTTTTGATGTTGGTGTGCTGTGCCTCTTTTTCTCCACACATAGTGTTGTGTGTTTCTTCCAAACAACTCAGCTTTGGTTTCATCTGTCCACAGAATATTTTGCCAGTACTGCTGTGGAACATCCAGGTGCTCTTGTGCAAACTGTAAACGTGCAGCAATGTTTTTTTTGGATAGCAGTGGCTTCCTCTGTGGTATCCTCCCATGAAATCCATTCTTGTTTAGTGTTTTACGTATCGTAGATTCGCTAACAGGGATGTTAGCATATGCCAGAGACTTTTGTAAGTCTTTAGATGACACTCTAGGATTCTTCTTCACCTCCTTGAGCAGTCTGCGCTGTGCTCTTGCAGTCATCTTTACAGGACGGCCACTCCTAGGGAGAGTAGCAGCAGTGCTGAACTTTCTCCATTTATAGACAATTTGTCTTACCGTGGACTGATGAACAGCAAGGCTTTTGGAGATACTTTTATAACCCTTTCCAGCTTCATGCAAGTCAACAATTCTTAATTGTAGGTCTTCTGAGAGCTCTTTTCTGCGAGGCATCATTCACATCAGGCAATGCTTCTTGTGAAAAGCAAACCCAGAACTGGTGTGTGTTTTATAGGGCAGGGCAGCTGTAACCAACACCTCCAATCTCATCTCATTGATTGGACTCCAGTTGGCTGACACCTCACTCCAATTAGCTCTTGGAGATGTCATTAGTCTAGGGGTTCTCATACTTTTTCCACCCGCACTGTAAATGTTTACATGGTGTATTCAATAAAAACATGGTAACATTTAATTCTTTGTGTGTTATTAGTTTAAGCAGACTGTGATTGTCTATTGTTGTGACTTAGATGAAGATCAGATCACATTTTATGACCAATTTGTGCAGAAATCCATATCATTCCAAAGGGTTCACATACTTTTTCTTGCAACTGTATGTTACTATGCCATGGCTATCCTCTCCAAATCACCCCCTATAATCTAATCAACCATAGAAGGCATTAGAGAGCTACTTCACAGCCTTCATAGGTAAGGAGATAATGTTGTGAAGGCAAGCCCACCATGATATGAAACCACACCCGATTGTCATGTAACTCTGTTATATGTCAAAGTCTCCGCTTATAAAGCTTAGGTGCGGGTGGTGGGGGGTGGGAACGGGGCGGGGATGAGGGGGAATATACAGATATACAATGCAGATTTCTAAATTTGATACCCCTCAAGGTGCCCCCCTGCACGCCCGTATCTATACTGTACCTTTAGCCTCATGAAATTCCACTTCTATCACTACTACATTTATGCATGTTTCATGCATGGCATACTCAGAACCATGAAAGAGCACTCATCAGCAGGATTGACCCTTTTAAATCAAGCATACTGCCTGGTATGGTTGACCCTGCTGATTAAAATGATACCAGTATTATCAAAATCGGTTTTGGCTATCCTGATCAAAGAGACTTTTTATTCTTAAAGCAGATTAAAGCGACAGTGCACTGAGGGGCGTGGCCAGCACTGGGAGATGTGGTCACAGAGCGGCTAGGCCCCACCCCTCAGTGCACTGACGCGTTCAGTTTCATAAAGCTTAGAAATTATTTTTCTTGGGAACGCCACAACCGATTTTTACAAGACAGGCATCATTGTAATCAGCAGGATCAACTTTACCAGGCAGGATAGCTGGTTTTATAGGGTTCATCCTGCATACAGGTGCTCATTAATCAGATGTTCTCACCTAGGACAGCTAAGTTCAGACCACCTATATCTGCATTAGAAGTCTGCAGTCTCACTCCACTCTGGTAGCTGGTTCTGGACTGGTGAAGACCCTCCCTCAAGGTACCCCAACATGTATGGTGGGAGTCAATGTGCCCGATAATGTCTTCTACAGTCTCATAACGCTCAGGGGTGGGGTCTCATATCTTAAATCAAATAGTCGGCCTCAGGTGCCGGTGTGGGTGTGGCCTGACACCTTTACTACTTGACTTCTAAAGGCTAAGGATTGTCAGAAGAGGGAACTCATCAAGTAAAGCAACAAGACTGAATTCCCCTCTGCATCTGTAAAAGGATCCATAGACTCTTATTCATCCGATGGAGGCCAAAGAACGTCCTTCTGACCTCCTTCAGGCTACTATAATATGAAAAGGCAGAAGTTGTCTCTTCTCGCTAGCTGAAGCTCATAGAGAGCCTTCAACACTTTAATTTTAACCTGAAAACCCTCCAGTAGTGAAGTCCTCCTCCTCTCCAGGGTTTGCTCATCACATAAAGATGTCAGATCCAGACAGAGATTTCTGCGTAAAGAGTCAGAAGACGTTTCTCAGTGATAGATTCTAGTGACATCTTCCAACCCTCTGACTTAACCGGAGCATGGATACTTACAATGCCTCATTCTGCCTGCACCAAAGCTGTCTACGTGGTTGGATCGATGCCATGGACAATTGGTCAAGTGTTGAAGCTCATATCAAGGGTCAAGCCAGAAGTTGTTGTGTTGGATCATGTACGTGCCATTCACAGGGTACTGCTAATGTGTGTTGTGTCTATAATCTCTCCTATTGCTATTAGCAGGATAGTAACAGAAAACTGTGTGTATCTCATTCCCCAAGCCACACGCTACACAAGCTGAGGGGCAGCTTGTGGTGGTCTACCTATCTCCAGTCCAAATATTTGCAGCCTTCCATCCAGAGACGATGGTGGACATCCATGTTGGTCATATCCTCTTGACCTGGCCAATATCACTCCTTGAGTTTAACCGCAACATCAGCATGATGGACTGAGTTTCTGGTAGATTTCCTTCATAGACTTGATCTTACTATGCTCCTATTGGTTTCTACATTTATTTCCATTCTAATGGAACTTTACGTGGCTAAATTCTAGTTCTTCTTTCTTCTGTTTAAAAAAAAAAAAACATTTAAAATGTTTTAAAAGTGAGATGATTCTTCTAGGATCCAAATATTACAGGACTTGGGGATAGAGGACACACATAATGCCAGATGTACAAAATATGAGAAGGCTTTGGCCTAAATAGTCTACTAGAAGAAGCAGGGAGAATGATGGTAGATGGCAACTAGGCTAGACCATTGAAAATTACCTGGACCAGGTGAAGTAGTTGGTTGAGTCGGATCTGAAACAAATCTGCAGGAGTGATGGGATAGTAATAGAGGTGAATGAAGCTCCTTAGCCTAACGTAAAATCTGCAACAGGGAGCCCACCTACCATATATAATACTGAAGAGGGGGCCATTACCGCCTATAGATGCACACCTCAAAATAGTAATTATATATACAGTCGTGGCCAAAAGTTTTGAGAATTACATAAATATTGGAAATTGGAAAAGTTGCTGCTTAAGTTTTTATAATAGCAATTTGCATATACTCCAGAATGTTATGAAGAGTGATCAGATGAATTGCATAGTCCTTCTTTGCCATGAAAATTAACTTAATCCCAAAAAAACCTTTCCACTGCATTTCATTGCTGTCATTAAAGGACCTGCTGAGATCATTTCAGTAATCGTCTTGTTAACTCAGGTGAGAATGTTGATGAGCACAAGGCTGGAGATCATTATGTCAGGCTGATTGGGTTAAAATGGCAGATTTGACATGTTAAAAGGAGGGTGATGCTTGAAATCATTGTTCTTCCATTGTAAACCATGGTGACCTGCAAAGAAATGCGTGCAGCCATCATTGCGTTGCATAAAAATGGCCTCACATGCAAGGATATTGTGGCTACTAAGATTGCACCTCAATCAACAATTTATAGGATCATCAAGAACTTCAAGGAAAGAGGTTCAATTCTTGTTAAGAAGGCTTCAGGGCATCCAAGAAAGTCCAGCAAGCGCCAGAATTGTCTCCTAAAGAGGATTCAACTGCGGGATCGGAGTGCCACCAGTGCAGAGCTTGCTCATGAATGGCAGCAGGCAGGTGTGAGAGCGCATCTGCACGCACAGTGAGGCGAAGACTTTTGGAAGATGGCCTGGTGTCAAGAAGGGAAGCAAAGAAGCCACTTCTCTCCAAAAAAAACATCAGGGACAGATTGATCTTCTGCAGAAAGTATAGTGAATGGACTGCTGAGGACTGGGGCAAAGTCATATTCTCCGATAATGCCTCTTTCCGATTGTTTGGGACATCTGGAAAAAGGCTTGTCCGGAGAAGAAAAGGTGAGCGCTACCATCAGTCCTGTGTCATGCCAACAGTAAAGCATCCTGAGACCATTCATGTGTGGGGTTGCTTCTCGTCCAAGGGAGTGGGCTCACTCACAATTTTGCCCAAAAACACAGCCATGAATAAAGAATGGTACCAAAACACCCTCCAACAGCAACTACTTCCAACAATCCAACAACAGTTTGGTGAGGAACAATGCATTTTCTAGCATGATGGAGCACCGTGCCATAAGGCAAAAGTGATAACTAAGTGGCTCGGGGACCAAAACGTTGACATTTGGGTCCATGGCCTGGAAACTCCCCAGATCTTAATCCCATTGAGAACTTGTGGTCAATCCTTAAGAGGCGGGTGGACAAAGAAAAACCCACTAATTCTGACAAACTCCAAGAAGTGATTATGAAAGAATGGGTTGCTATCAGTCAGGAATTGGCCCAGAAGTTGATTGAGAGCATGCCCAGTCGAATTGCAGAGGTCCTGAAAAAGAAGGGCCAACACTGCAAATACTGACTCTTTGCATAAATGTCATGTAATTGTCGATAAAAGCCTTTGAAACGTATGAAGTGCGTGTAATTATATTTCACTACATCACAGAAACAACTGAAACAAAGATCTAAAAGCAGTTTAGCAGCAAACTTTGTGAAAACTTTTGGCCACGACTGTACACTCATTGACAAAAAAATACCGCCCCTAGATAGAAATGTCCTGCAGTTATGTCTCAGGCAGATATGTAACTGACTATTGGTGTGGTCTGATTAGGTGCTGCGTGCTTCCCCTATAAAAGAGCTCTCAGAGGCTACTTTTGGGTAGCGTACCCCTTGGTGAGAGATCACTGACATGCCTCTACAACGCACTTGAAGACATTTTGTCCAGTTGACAATGAGAGAGGCACATCATTAGACTGAGAGAAGCAGGATGGACTTTTCGATGAATTGCCTACCATATAGGCCATTCTAGCTATAAGGAGGTGTTAGGAGCAATGGTTATCTGCGGGCATGGCACAAGGACTCTGGACGGCCTAGACAGACACCAGTAGAGAGGAATGATTGAGCAGCTCCCACAGTTTCATTGTTCACCATCCAGACACAAGAGGTCCCTTCATTATACCCCGTCTCCATTTCCAGGAGCTTAGCTGAAGAAAAACTGGTGTCACGGTGCCCATTACGTGTCTTGTCATTGACATCCAGCCACTGTTGCCTTTGTTTGCAGTGATGTCATGAACAAGAAACTTGGACTGCTCCGGACTGAAACTGTATCGTCCTTAGCGATGAATCCAGGTTCTGTTTGAGATCTGACGGTCAGGTTGGAGTATGGAGGCCTGGTGCTGGGCGATTCAATCCTGCCTGTGGAGCGATACACTACACCAACTGCTAGTGGGATGATCTTGGAGCCATTGCAGACGCAGTGATACGAGGGACACTAATAGCTCAGCGATATGTGCAGGACATCCTGCCACCACATGTGCTCCTCTCATGGCATGATAATGCTCGCCCGCACACAAAGAGGGTTTCCCAGGAATGTCTCCTGTAGATTACAACACTTCCTTGGCGCCCAGTCATCAGATTTATCACCAACCCAAGATTTATGAGACCAGCTGGGACGCCAGCTTTGCCAACCTATGAGTGCAGGATCTACAGGTCCAGCTAAGGAACCTGTATGCCTCCATGCCCAACCGTATCTCATCTTGTATCCAGGCTAGAGGCTGTATATCATCTTATATCCAGACTAGAGGCCGTATCTAATCTTGTATCTAGGCTAGAGACAGTATCTCTTCTTCTATCCATGCTACAAGCCATATTTCATCTTCTATCGAGGCTAGAGGCCGTATCTCATCTTGTATCCAGGCTAGAAGATGTATCTCATCTTGTATCCAGACTAGAGGCCGTATCTCATCTTGTATCCAGGCTAGAGGCCATATTTCATATTGTATCCAAGCTAGAGGTTGTACATCATCTTGTATCCAAGCTACAGGCCATATCTCATCTTGTTTCCAGGCTAGAGGCCATATCTCATCTTTTATCCAGGCTAGAGGCCATATCTCATCTTGTATCAAGGCTAGAGTCCATATCTCATCTTCTATTCAGGCTAGAGGCCGTATCTCATTTTGTATCCAGGCTAGAGGCCGTATCTCATCTTGTATCCTGGCTAGAGGCCATATTTCATCTTGTATCCAAGCTAGAGGTTGTATCTCATCTTGTATCCATGCTACAGGCCATATCTCATCTTGTATCAAGACTAGCGGCCGTATCTCATCTTGTATCCAGGCTAGAGACCGTATTATCACCTTTTTTCCAAGCTAGAGGCCATATCCCATCTTGTATACAGGCTAGAGGCCTTATCCCATCTTGTATCCAGGCTAGAGGCAGTATCTCATCTTGTATCCAGGCTAGAGGCCATATCTCATCTTGTATCCAGGCTAGAGGCCATATCTCATCTTGTATTCAGGCTAGAGGCCGTATCTCATCTTAAATCCAGGCTAGATGCTGTATCTCATCTTGTATCCAGGCTAGAGGCCATATCTCATCTTGTATCCAGGCTAGAGGCCATATTTCATCTTGTATCCAAGCTAGAGGCCGTATCTCATCATGTATCCAGGTTAGAGGCCATATCTCATCTTGTATCCAGGATAGAGGCCATATCTTATCTTGTTTCCAGGATAGAGGCTGTATCTCATCTTGTATCCAGGCTAGAGGCCATATCTCATCTTGTATCCAGGCTAGAGGCCGTATCTCACCTTGTATCCAGGCTAGATGGGGCTGAACAGGGTCCTAGAGCCTCCTCTCAATTGTACTGTTTTCTCCACAAATCTCCTTTCCTCTAATATTGTAATCACTTCCATTTATCATCATCACATTCACACAGAGAAAGTTTCAATTGAGCAGCTCCTTATTTGAGTGGGAATTTATTATTTCTCATTCAGTGTATAAAGCGGCCACATTTTCCGTCAGCGCTGTACAATAAGTTACATTTATATACAATTAAAAAATGATACAATGAAAGAACATGAGAAGAGCTAGCCCTGCTAAAAAGCCTGCAATGTGCATATAGAGGGAATGATACAACAGGAAGAAAGGGCTTCTTCCAATATCCACAAACATGACTTCATTAATATGTGTAGGACATGCGGGCTTGGCTGACCGGCGCAGCAGTGGGGCTCTCTAACATCTAACAGCTGGGGGTGCAGCTAGAGAAAGGCTAGGAGGAAGCAATTTAGGATGAATGGTCTAAACTATTGGGTACTGTCACGGAACCATGAACCAGACGTACAACAAGAGATAAGTGAAAATAAGAAGGCTTTATTGAAAAGCTGTAAAGCAAAAGTCCAAACGAATGGTGAAACCGAAGCAGAGTCTTTGAGAGGCCAGAGATCAGGAACCAGCAGGGTAGTCAGACGAAGCCAGGATCAGGAACCAGCAGGGTAGTCAGACGAAGCCAGGATCAGGAACCAGAAGCAGCAGCAGTCTTAGAAGCATGTGAACACAGGAGGACCAAGCAAGGAACTGAAGCCACAGACCTCCTATATATATGAGCTAGGCATCCAGCTCCTCCCAGTGGGAAGGAGGAGCCGCAGGGTGGAAGGCTACAAGAAACCCAGAAACCAAGATGGCCGCCAGCACATGTCAAACGAAGGAGAACAGCAAGAAGGTAAGACCATGACAGTACCTCCCCCTCAAGGGCCCCTCCTCCGCGGAGCAAAAAACGGTTTCTGAGGGAAGCGTGCGTGGAAGGCTCGGAGCAAGGCAGGAGCATGGACATCTGCGGAGGGAACCCAGGAACGCTCCTCTGGACCATAACCACGCCAATGGACCGAGCACCAGATTGAGCCGCCAAAATCTGCTCACCCAGGGGAGAGGTCAGGCTGGTGCGAATGGCGGCCAGGATCTGATTCGGAGGTATGACCGAAGTCGGAATCGACTCCTCCCTGGACAGCTCGGAGTACTGCCGTGATAGGGCATCCGCCCTGATGTTCTTGGAACCGGGTAGGTAGGAGACCACGTAATTAAAACGTGACAAGAACAGAGCCCATCTGGCCTGACGTGGTGTCAATCTCTTGGCCTCAAAAAGGTAGGTCAGATTCTTATGGTCCGTCAGGATGAGAACCGGAACCACCGAACCCTCGAGCAAGTGCCTCCATTCTTTAAGGGCCTGCACGATGGCCAATAACTCCCTGTCACCAATCTGATAGTTGCACTCCGCGGAAGACAGTTTCCGGGAGTAAAACCCACAAGGAAGCAGAGGACCCTCTGGTGTTCTACGCTGAGACAGAAGGGCGCCTACTCCCGTCTCAGACGCGTCCACCTCGAGGACAAAGGGCAACCCAGGGTTGGGATGCGACAGAATCGGAGCCGACACAAAAGCGGACTTTAGGGCCTCAAAAGCTCGGATGGCCTCGAGCGGCCAGACCTAGGAATTACTGCCCTTCCT
Organism: Bufo bufo; assembly: GCF_905171765.1. NCBI lineage: Eukaryota > Metazoa > Chordata > Amphibia > Anura > Bufonidae > Bufo > Bufo bufo. The sequence continues at coordinate 31,712,961 of NC_053390.1, read as the reverse complement.
GGTCAGATCCGTGAGAGGCTTGGCCAGCATGGAAAAGTCCCTGATGAACTTCCGATAATAATTGGCGAAGCCCAAAAAGCGCTGCAGGGAACGAAGACCACTGGGCTGGGGCCACTGTAAGACAGCCGAAACCTTCTCAGGATCCATGGAGAACCCCTCAGCGGAAATGATGTAACCTAAGAAGGTTACCTGGGATCGGTGAAATTCGCATTTCTCAAGCTTACCGAACAGCTTGTTCTCTCGTAACCGTTGCAACACTCGTCTGACATCCAGAATGTGGGCCTCCATGGATTCAGAATATACCAAGATGTCATCCAAATAGACCACCACACACTGCTGCAACAGGTCACGGAAAACATCGTTGATGAATTCCTGAAAGACTGCGGGCGCATTGCACAACCCAAAGGGCATAACCAAGGATTCATAATGACCGGTCCTGGTGTTAAACGCGGTCTTCCACTCATCACCCGCCTTGATCCTTACCAGGTTATATGCCGCCCTCAGGTCGAGTTTGGTAAAGACCGTGGCCCCTTTAAGGCGATCGAACAGCTCGGAAATCAAGGGTATCGGGTAAGCGTTCTTGATCGTGATGCGATTGAGACCCCTGTAATCGATGCAAGGCCTCAACTCACCGCCCTTCTTTTTCACAAAGAAAAATCCAGCCCCTGCCGGGGACGAGGATTTGCAAATGTGTCCGCGTGAAAGCGCCTCCCTCACGTACTCCTCCATGGCCTCATTCTCCACTACCGACAGTGGATAGACTTTGCCACGAGGAGGAACGGCACCAGGTTGTAACTCTATGGCACAATCGTATGGGCGGTGCGGAGGTAGGGCAACCGCGCGCACCTTATCGAATACATCCCGGTACTCCTCGTATTCAGGAGGCAACAGAGAGTCCGAGGAAGTACACAGCAACTTGACAGACCCATGGATGCAACTAGCCCCACACTGCGGTGACCACGAGAGGATCTCGACCGATCTCCAATCGAAAGTCGGATTATGCTTCTGGAGCCAGGGGTACCCCAAGACCACCGAGTAGTGTGGAGACGAAATAACCTGGAGACAGACCGACTCTCTGTGAACGGCACCAATGGCTATCCCCACTGGAAGGGTCTCATGAGTCACGTGTGACGACAGAAGGGGTCTGCCGTCTATCGCCTCAAGAGCCAGTGGGGAACCTCGAGCCTGCAGAGGAATGGAATTGGCGGCAGCGAACACACTATCAATGAACAAACCACCAGCACCAGAGTCCACCAACGCCTGGGTCGTCACCGAGCCCCCGACCCAGGAGAGGACAACAGTGATCAGTGGTTTGTCAACACGGGAAACCGGGGACGAGGAGACTCCACCCAAGATCTGCCCCCAACAGGATCTCAGGTACGAGCGTTTCCCGGACGGTTCGGACATGCCAACCGAAAATGCCCACCGAGACCACAGTACATGCATCGACCCTCGCGTCTCCGGAGTACCCTCTCCCCCTCGGACAGGCGAGCAAACCCCAGCTGCATGGGTTCACCCCCAGACAAGTCATCCCCAGGAGGCGTGGGAGGAGAGGGAGGCACGGGTGGGACAGCAAACGTAGGCGCCAATCTGTTAGAAGACCTCCGCAGGCTCTCCTTAAAGGAAGGTCTCTCCCTGAGTCTGGTGTCAATCAAAATCAGGAAAGAAATAAGAGACTCGAGCTCCACTGGTAGGTCCTTAGCTGCAACCTCATCCTTCAAGGCATCCGAGAGACCATGAGAGAAAGCAGCGACCAGAGCCTCATTATTCCAGCCCACCTCTGCTGCCAGGGTACGAAACTCAATGGCGTATTCAGCTACGGATCGTGAACCCTGTCTGATGGACATAAGGAGCTTCGCAGCAGAGGCAGCACGAGCCGGCACATCGAATACCTTCCGAAGAGAAGCAACAAAACCGGAAAACTCGGCAACCACCGGATTGTTGTTCTCCCATAAAGGGCTGGCCCAGGCCAAGGCCTTGTCCGAGAGCAGCGAGATCAAGAAGCCCACCTTTGATCTCTCAGTAGGAAAGGCATGTGGCAGCAACTCGAAATAAATGCCCACCTGGTTAAGGAAACCTCGGCACTGAGTTGGCTCTCCCCCAAAGCGCTGTGGAAGAGGGGCAGAACCGGTCATACCCCGAAACACCGCAGGCGCAACAACAGGTGTCGGGGTAGACTCTGGCGCAACAACCGGAGCGGCAGTAGGAGCGACAACCGACCCATCGGCAACGGGAGCGAAATGAGCCGTGCGTTCAAGCAGGGTTTGCAACGCCACAGCGAACCGACCCAACAGGTGATCCTGCTGATCAAGTCTGGCAACCAGCATGGGTAGCGAGGATGGCCCTGTACCGTCAGAACTCATGGCTTGGTCCTAATGTCACGGAACCATGAACCAGACGTACAACAAGAGATAAGTGAAAATAAGAAGGCTTTATTGAAAATAAAGCTGTAAAGCAAAAGTCCAAACGAATGGTGAAACCGAAGCAGAGTCTTTGAGAGGCCAGAGATCAGGAACCAGAAGGGTAGTCAGACGAAGCCAGGATCAGGAACCAGCAGGGTAGTCAGACGAAGCCAGGATCAGGAACCAGCAGGGTAGTCAGACGAAGCCAGGATCAGGAACCAGAAGCAGCAGCAGTCTTAGAAGCATGTGAACACAGGAGGACCAAGCAAGGAACTGAAGCCACAGACCTCCTATATATATGAGCTAGGCATCCAGCTCCTCCCAGTGGGAAGGAGGAGCCGCAGGGTGGAAGGCTACAAGAAACCCAGAAACCAAGATGGCCGCCAGCACATGTCAAACGAAGGAGAACAGCAAGAAGGTAAGACCATGACAGGTACATATCGGGGCAGAGCATGGCTGCACTGGTGAATAGTCTTTAGGAATATTAAAGAACTTTCCAAAGAACCAGAGTAGCATGGGAGACATCTTGTATGTGGAGGTGGTAGTTACCATAGATGAGGAGAGCAGCTGGTCCTTAGCTGGGCAGAGCGCATGGGCAAGTGCTGTGTTAGGCTGACCAAGCACATAAGATAGCTGTCAGACTGTCAGGCAAACAATCGTTCAGTCGTCACTCAAGTAGTGAGCCCCAATGCTACTCTTGGTCCCAATGACATTGCTGAGGTGTCAACATGTGTTACTGCTCTTCAGAAGGGTGGTAAGGCATGGTGCACCACAATGGGAAATAAGTCCAGATAGTCTGTGCTTCTTTACTGGAGGAACTCAAGTGCAAAACAATATAGGCAGTTTACTGAGCTGGCTTCTCCAGTCTCCTCCTTGGCAGAAGAAGGTTCGATGTTGAGAAAAGGCCTGAGTTAGCTGTTACTGTCTCTCTCAGTAGGCTGGCATCCTGGTCAAAGGGCTGGCGGCCCAGAGTCTGTGGCTGAGTTGTCCTGCTGGCCCTTTGGTCAAAGAGCTGGTGACCCAGGGTCCCTGGACACTGGTCCCTATCTGCAGACCACTAGGGGCTCTGACTGCCCTCTTTATATAAAGTTTATCGCTGATCTAGAACCTTCTAGTAGGAGGGGTGGAGTGGAAAAGTACAGAAACAATGTTGCAGTTTCAGTCGGTTATAGACTTGTATAGCATTTCAATACAAGTCTATGGGAATTACTAAGCATTTTTTCCAGACAAAAACAAGTCTTCAGACGTAAACAACAAAGCTAAACCAGGCAGTAAGAAGGTCTGTTTTTAACTCTCCAAAACTTGACATAACTTATAGTAACTGTGGAAGATTTACAACTTCTCATTGCATACATAGAAAGTCTCAAACCCTTCAAAGTGCAATAAAGTAGGGAGTTGATGGCTTTGCATAATAGCAATAAGGTCAAGTGTCCACAAACGTCCATAGTCCAAAGTATCCTGCCTCACTCGTCAGCTATCTCTCCTGATTTCCCCCCTATACACAAGATCACTCATCATGTCTCCTGAACAAGGATAGGCAAGAAACAAAAGGATCTGGGTGGTGAAATCCAAACGCCCAATCCTTCTCTCCACCAATATCTGTCGTCAGAATCAGAAGGCTGGTGGTCGACCCGTCTGGGTAAAATCGGTGTATTTTATCTACTCCCTGTGGTTAGCTTTACCAAACTCCTTGAATGTTAGGGTAAGAATTTCAGACTGAATTTGGGGGATACATCCTAACATCGTGCCTCCGTCGGTGGACTGTGTGATGTTATGTGTAAGAGTTTCCTTCTGTTTTCTTCTGTTTTCTGTAATTTACCTCTACATGAAGCAAAACCAACGACACGTGGACAATCAGATATTTTATAGCACCCGTCCTCCACCTCCATCTTCGCTGGGGTATTGTGTGCATATGTGTTTGGGTAGTTTGAAGTTCGGAGGTCACATTTATATGATATGGGAGCAGACAAGCTAGAAAACTAGCTCACTTACTTTGGTGAGATGCAGGAAGGACATTATCTGTGTCTCCCCTGAATTTCTTTCTACATATCACCCTGTTATCATGATCTGCTGCCAGGTATCACGAATTACATCCAAGGAAAGATAGGAGAGACAAACATTTTGCCTCTCATGTCATAAAAGAGGTGTCATTTATTTTCATGGTACATGTAACTGATATTTTTAAAGCCCAATTGTATGAGGACACTCATGGAGATATACCATGCTGGAAAAGGCAAGGGTCATCATGTAACATATGACATCACTGTTGCAGCAGATATAAGACCTCTCTCTGTATATTGTCCGGTACACTCAGCTGGGCTGAGATCTGGGCTGGAGCAGACTGCGGCGTCCTTACAAGAATTTACCATAAAATGTGTAATTTGAACATTATTGCGTGAACATTGTAATAAAGCGATGGCTGATGTGATCCAGAATCAGCATTAGGACGGCGAATGCTCCCAGCTGCGCAGTATAAATAGTGTTCAGTGCCCAGAACCGCCGCGCGTTATTTTCAATTTCAGCCGCTTTAGTTTTAGCAAGGACCATTAAATGCTTACAAAATGCAATGTCCGAACGTCTGCACAGACATAAACACAATAAAGCATCGCTGCAGGGAGCTGGAAGACAGAATTAGGTCTTTATCTGAGGTATCCAGTGGCTGCAGGTGATGAGATAGACTCCTGTGTTACTAATTATCCTTCTGTAGCATTCTGAACAGATCTAAGCATAGGTCCTCCTGGTCCCTGGCCACTGCCGGATCACGGAGTCAAGTGTTTAGTTTGCTGCCGTGACCTGTTCAGACCATGACGTTGCCTCTTCCAAGTCCTTGCATATATTTCTGCTGGCCTGACTAGGCTTCTCTGCTGCTCAGGACAACTTTGCACTTGGCCAAGGGCTCCAGATGCTGAATATTATGCAGGTCATAATCAGAGCGTCCACCATGAAATGTCCTCTAACTACACCCCGGAGCCACCAGATGGAACTTACATCACGGTTTTAGAACTCAGCGTATTATCAAGATTTCCATATTAAGGTTGGGGCAGTGTCCAGCTGGAGGGTAATGGCCACAATGACCCGGGACTGAACACGCGATGGACATGCAAACAAGACGCTGGGGTGCAAAAAGCACTGTAAAAGGGAATATTAATTATTAATATTTTGGGTTAACATTAATAATTCATATTCATAAATAGGCGTGAGTCGTCTATTCATGACTCCGCCTATTTATGCTATAAATACTAGACTACCTGTTGCTCTACCTTTCTGTGAACTACATGCAATGGATTATTACGGCGACAGACTATAAACTATCACACTTACATACATACACGTAAATAACAGCGCCCACCCTCCTGGCTACACACTGTCCCTATGGGTGATAAAGGGTTAACAGCACAATACAGGGGTTATCCGGGGGTAGTGGCACTGCAAGGGTTAACACAGAGGAAAGGGTTAACCCAGGGTTGGTGAAAGGTAGGGGAATCAGGGCAATGCAGTGCAGGGGTTAATGGCTATAGCAGGGAATATTGCTGGGGTATATGGGCTAATGATCAGGGTATGGATATATTGCAGGGGTTAATGATATGTGGCATTAATGATATGTGGCACTAATGATATGTGGCATTAATGATATGTGGCATTAATGATATGTGGCACTGCAAGGGTTAACACAGAGGAAAGGGTTAACCCAGGGTTGGTGAAAGGTAGGGGAATCAGGGCAATGCAGTGCAGGGGTTAATGGCTATAGCAGGGAATATTGCTGTGGTATATGGGCTAATGATCAGGGTATGGATATATTGCAGGGGTTAATGATATGTGGTATAGGGTAAGGTATAGCAGGGGTTAATGTATATTGGTGGCAGTGGGAATGATATCAGCGAATCATTGGTGGTATAGGGAAAGGGTCGCTTAGCCATTCCAGGGGGTCCTTCATGGAGAGGGTAATGCTCGTTTTTAGGGGATGATCCTCGCTTTGATGCTAGTTATCCCGGGGATAATTCCCGCTTCAATGCTCGTCGTCCGGGAGATGATTCATGCTTGGGGCTGCTGAGGTTAACTGACCTGAAGAGCGCTGCGCCGCCGTACTATTTAAATCCGGCAACGCTCGCCTGCAGGCAAGTCCACATGGGCGTCCTGGCGCGGCGATATGACATCACCGCACCAGCCCGCACATCCTGGCGCGTGCTTCCAGACGGGGGAGATGCTTTGATCCTCCCGCCTGTGAAGTTCCCGCGCATAGTGCCATACAGGGGCAGGGTAGCTCTTTGTTCCTCTGGCCCTGCCGGAGATGTTATCAAAATGCAGAGGATCTCTATTGATCCTCTGTCTTTTGAATTTACCGCAACTGGACATAATTGTCCAGTCATCTAGGCGGCATCTCCCTCCTGCAGACGCCCTGGCATGCGTCTGCAGGAGGATTCCTCAGCTGGGGGGGGGGGGGGGGATCCGTAACTGGGGGAAAACTGGCAGCATTAATATAAGTATATATATAGGGATGAGTGAACCCGAACTGTATAGTTCGGGTTCATACCGAATTTTGGGGTGTCCGTGACACGGACCCGAACCCAAACATTTTCGTAAAAGTCCGGGTTCGGGTTCGGTGTTCGGCGCTTTCTTGGCGCTTTTTGAAAGGCTGCAAAGCAGCCAATCAACAAGCGTCATACTACTTGGCCCAAGAGGCCATCACAGCCATGCCTACTATTGGCATGGCTGTGATTGGCCAGTGCACCATGTGACCCAGCCTCTATTTAAGCTGGAGTCACGTAGCGCCGCACGTCACTCTGCTATGATCAGTATAGGGAGAGGTTGCAGCTGCGACGTTAGGGCGAGATTAGGCAGATTAACTCCTCCAAAAGACTTCATTCTGTGATCGATCTGCAGCTGTGGATCATTGAAGTGCTATTATTGACTTGCTCACTTTTTTGAGGCTGCCCAGAGCGTTTTTAGATCACTTTTTTTCTGGGGTGATTTTGTGACTTGTGGTGCGCCAACACGAGCTATCACCAAGTGTATTTAACCATCGATAGTGTGGTTATTTTGTGCTATATCCTACATCAGCTGCAGGCTGAGCCTGTGTCACCGAAGTGCATTTAACCATCAACAGTCTGGTTATTTTTTGGCCATATACTACATTAGCTGCAGGCTGAGCCTGTGTCACCGAAGTGCATTTAACCATCAACAGTGTGATTATTTTTTGGCCGTATACTACATCTGGTGCAGGCTGAGCCTGTGTCACCCAAGTGCATTTAACCATCAACAGTGTGGTTATTTTTTGGCCATATATTACATCAGGGGCAAGTTGAGCCTGTCACCCAGCGCCTAAAAAATAGACCTGACATTTCTATTCAACCAAATCTGCACTGTTTTAGCTGGTCAAGTTATTTGTAGTGACCGTAAAAGCAGACTTTTTGTTCTGGGTTGAAAAAGCATTCCCAAATTTGCCATTCTGAAAATCACTAGTTTGTGGTATTTGAGGCCTACTTGAAATCTATCCCAAAAAGTAAATCTTACATTGAAGGTATTGATAGTGTCATTCAGAAAAACCTAAGACACACGCTAGCGTGCTGATAGAAGTGTCATTTTGTGATTAAACCTATAACTGTCACACAGCGCAAAAAAAAACAGGTCTCACATCTCTATTCAACCAAATCTGCACAGTTTTAGCTGGTCAAGTTATTTGTAGTGACCGTAAAAGCAGACTTTTTGTTCTGGGTTGAAAAAGCATTCCCAAATTTGCCATTCTCAAAATTGTGGTGAACGGGAACAATGAGGAAAACATCTAATAAGGGACGCGGACGTGGACATGGTCGTGGTGGTGTTAGTGGACCCTCTGGTGCTGGGAGAGGACGTGGCCGTTCTGCCACAGCCACACGTCCTAGTGAACCAACTACCTCAGGTCCCAGTAGCCAGCAGAATTTACAGCGATATTTGGTGGGGCCCAATGCCGTTCTAAGGATGGTAAGGCCTGAGCAGGTACAGGCATTAGTCAATTGGGTGGCCGACAGTGGATCCAGCACGTTCACATTATCTCCCACCCAGTCTTCTGCAGAAAGCGCACAGATGGCGCATGAAAACCAAGCCCATCAGTCTGTCACATCACCCCCATGCATATCAGGGAAACTGTCTGAGCCTCAAGTTATGCAGCAGTCTCTTATGCTGTTTGAAGACTCTGCTGCCAGGGTTTCCCAAGGGCATCCACCTAGCCCTTCCCCAGGGGTGGAAGAGATAGAATGCACTAACGCACAACCACTTATTTTTCCTGATGATGAGGACATGGGAATACCACCTCAGCACGTCTCTGATGATGACGAAACACAGGTGCCAACTGCTGCGTCTTTCTGCAGTGTGCAGACTGAACAGGAGGTCAGGGATCAAGACTGGGTGGAAGACGATGCAGGGGACGATGAGGTCCTAGACCCCACATGGAATGAAGGTCGTGCCACTGACTTTCACAGTTCGGAGGAAGAGGCAGTGGTGAGACCGAGCCAACAGCGTAGCAAAAGAGGGAGCAGTGGGAAAAATCAAAACACCCGCCGCCAAGAGACTCCGTCTGCTACTGACCGCCGCCATCTGGGACCGAGCACCCCAAAGGCAGCTTCAAGGAGTTCCCTGGCATGGCACTTCTTCAAACAATGTGCTGACGACAAGACCCGAGTGGTTTGCACGCTGTGCCATCAGAGCCTGAACCGAGGCATTAACGTTCTGAACCTTAGCACAACCTGCATGACCAGGCACCTGCATGCAAAGCATGAACTGCAGTGGAGTAAACACCTTAAAAACAAGGAAGTCACTCAGGCTCCCCCTGCTACATCTTCTGCTGCTGCCGCCTCGGCCTCTTCTGCTGCTGCTGCCGCCGCCTCGGCCTCTTCCTCCGCCTCTGGAGGAACGTTGGCACCTGCCGCCCAGCAAACATGGGATGTACCACCAACACCACCACCTGCGTCACCAAGCATCTCAACCATGTCACACGGCAGCGTTCAGCTCTCCATCTCACAAACATTTGAGAGAAAGCGTAAATTCTCACCTAGCCACCCTCGATCCCTGGCCCTGAATGCCAGCATTTCTAAACTACTGGCCTATGAAATGCTGTCATTTAGGCTGGTGGAGACAGACAGCTTCAAACAGCTCATGTCACTTGCTGTCCCACAGTATGTTGTTCCCATCCGGCACTACTTCTCTAAGAGAGCCGTGCCTTCCCTGCACAAACAAGTGTCCGATAAAATCAAGTGTGCACTGCGCAACGCCATCTGTGGCAAGGTCCACCTAACCACAGATACGTGGACCAGTAAGCACGGCCAGGGACGCTATATCTCCCTAACTGCACACTGGGTAAATGTAGTGGCGGCTGGGCCCCAGGCGGAGAGCTATTTGGCGCACGTCCTTCCGCCGCCAAGGATCGCAGGGCAACATTCTTTGCCTCCTGTCTCCTCCTCCTCCTACTCAGCTTCCTCCTCCTCTTCTTCCACCTGCTCATCCAGTCAGCCACACACCTTCACCACCAACTTCAGCACAGCACGGGGTAAACGTCAGCAGGCCATTCTGAAACTCATATGTTTGGGGGACAGGCCCCACACCGCACAGGAGTTGTGGCGGGGTATAGAACAACAGACCGACGAGTGGTTGCTGCCGGTGAGCCTCAAGCCCGGCCTTGTGGTGTGCGATAATGGGCGAAATCTCGTTGCAGCTCTGGGACTAGCCGGTTTGACGCACATCCCTTGCCTGGCGCATGTGCTGAATTTGGTGGTGCAGAAGTTCATTCGCAACTACCCCGACAAGTCAGAGCTGCTGCATAAAGTTCACACCCTGCCGCTGCTCGCCTGTCTGCGCTACAGCGTAACTTCGGCCTTCCCGCTCACCGCCTCATATGCGACGTGCCCACCAGGTGGAACTCCACCTTGCATATGCTGGACAGACTGTGCGAGCAGCAGCAGGCCATAGTGGAGTTTCAGCTGCAGCACGCACGGGTCAGTCGCACTGCGGATCAGACCCACTTCACCACCAATGACTGGGCCTCCATGCGAGACCTGTGTGCCCTGTTGCGCTGTTTCGAGTACTCCACCAACATGGCCAGTGGCGATGACGCCGTTATCAGCGTTACAATAGCACTTCTATGTCTCCTTGAGAAAACACTTAGGGCGATGATGGAAGAGGAGGTGGCCCAGGAGGAAGAGGAGGAAGAGGGGTCATTTTTAGCACTTTCAGGCCAGTCTCTTCAAAGTGACTCAGAGGGAGGTTTTTTGCAACACCAGAGGCCAGGTACAAATGTGGCCAGACAGGGCCCACTACTGGAGGACGAGGAGGACGAGGATGAGGAGGAGGTGGAGGAGGATGAGGATGAAGCATGTTCACAGCGGGGTGACACCCAAAGCAGCTCGGGCCCATCACTGGTGCGTGGCTGGGGGGAAACACAGGACGATGACGATACGCCTCCCACAGAGGACAGCTTGTCCTTACCTCTGGGCAGCCTGGCACACATGAGCGACTACATGCTGCAGTGCCTGCGCAACGACAGCAGAGTTGCCCACATTTTAACGTGTGCGGAATACTGGGTTGCCACCCTGCTGGATCCCCGGTACAAAGACAATGTGCCCACCTTACTTCCTACACTGGAGCGTGATAGGAAGATGCGCGAGTACAAGCGCACGTTGGTAGACGCGCTACTGAGAGCATTCCCAAATGTCACAGGGGAACCAGTGGAAGCCCAAGGCGAAGGCAGAGGAGGAGCAAGAGGTCACCAACGCAGCTGTGTCACGGCCAGCTCCTCTGAGGGCAGGGTTAGCATGGCAGAGATGTGGAAAAGTTTTGTCAACACGCCACAGCTAACTGCACCACCACCTGATACGGAACGTGTTAGCAGGAGGCAACATTTCACTAACATGGTGGAACAGTACCTGTGCACACCCCTCCACGTACTGACTGATGGTTCGGCCCCATTCAACTTCTGGGTCTCCAAATTGTCCACGTGGCCAGAGCTAGCCTTTTATGCCTTGGAGGTGCGGGCCTGCCCGGCGGTCAGCGTTTTGTCTGAACGTGTATTCAGCACGGCAGGGGGCGTCATTACAGACAAACGCAGCCGCCTGTCTACAGCCAATGTGGACAAGCTGACGTTCATAAAAATGAACCAGGCATGGATCCCACAGGACCTGTCCATCCCTTGTGCAGATTAGATATTAACTACCTCCCCTTAACAATATATTATTGTACTCCAGGGCACTTCCTCATTCAATCCTATTTTTAATTTCATTTTACCATTATATTGCGGGGCAACCCAAAGTTGAATGAACCTCTCCTCTGTCTGGGTGCCGGGGCCTAAATGTGTGACAGTGGCCTGTTCCAGTGGTGGGTGACGTGAAGCCTGATTCTCTGCTATGACATGAAGACAGATTCTGTGCTGACATAAGGCCAGATTCTCTGTTACGGGACCTCTCACCTCTGTATGGGTGCCGGGGCCTAAATATGTGACAGTGGCCTGTTCCAGTGTTGGGTGACGTGAAGCCTGATTCTCTGCTATGACATGAAGACTGATTCTGCGCTGACATAAGGCCAGATTCTCTGTTACGGGACCGCTCTCCTCTGCCTGGGTGCCTGGGCCTAAATGTGTGACAGTGGCCTGTTCCAGTGGTGGGTGACGTGAAGCCTGATTCTCTGCTATGACATGAAGACTGATTCTGCGCTGACATAAGGCCAGATTCTCTGTTACGGGACCTCTCTCCTCTGTCTGGGTGCCGGGGCCTAAATGTGTGACAGTGGCCTGTTCCAGTGGTGGGTGACGTGAAGCCTGATTCTCTGCTATGACATGAATACAGATTCTGCGCTGACATAAGGCCAGATTCTCTGTTACGGGACCTCTCTCCTCTGCCTGGGTGCCTGGGCCTAAATGTGTGACAGTGGCCTGTTCCAGTGGTGGCTGACGTGATGCCTGATTCTCTGCTATGACATGAATACAGATTCTGCGCTGACATAAGGCCAGATTCTCTGTTACGGGACCGCTCTCCTCTGCCTGGGTGCCTGGGCCTAAATGTGTGACAGTGGCCTGTTCCAATGGTGGCTGACGTGAAGCCTGATTCTCTGCTATGACATGAAGACAGATTCTGCGCTGACATAAGGCCAGATTCTCTGTTACGGGACCGCTCTCCTCTGTCTGGGTGCCGGGGCCTAAATGTGTGACAGTGGCCTGTTCCAGTCGTGGGTGACGTGAAGCCTGATTCTCTGCTATGACATGAATACAGATTCTGCGCTGACATAAGGCCAGATTCTCTGTTACGGGACCTCTCTCCTCTGCCTGGGTGCCTGGGCCTAAATGTGTGACAGTGGCCTGTTCCAGTGGTGGGTGACGTGAAGCCTGATTCTCTGCTATGACATGAATACAGATTCTGCGCTGACATAAGGCCAGATTCTCTGTTACGGGACTGCTCTCCTCTGCCTGGGTGCCTGGGCCTAAATGTGTGACAGTGGCCTGTTCCAGTGGTGGCTGACGTGAAGCCTGATTCTCTGCTATGACATGAAGACAGATTCTGCGCTGACATAAGGCCAGATTCTCTGTTACGGGACCGCTCTCCTCTGTCTGGGTGCCGGGGCCTAAATGTGTGACAGTGGCCTGTTCCAGTGGTGGGTGACGTGAAGCCTGATTCTCTGCTATGACATGAATACAGATTCTGCGCTGACATAAGGCCAGATTCTCTGTTACGGGACCGCTCTCCTCTGTCTGGGTGCCGGGGCCTAAATGTGTGACAGTGGCCTGTTCCAGTGGTGGGTGACGTGAAGCCTTATTCTCTGCTATGACATGAAGACAGATTCTGTGCTGACATAAGGCCAGATTCTCTGTTACGGGACCTCTCTCCTCTGCCTGGGTGCCTGGGCCTAAATGTGTGACAGTGGCCTGTTCCAGTGGTGGGTGACGTGAAGCCTGATTCTCTGCTATGACATGAAGACAGATTCTGCGCTGACATAAGGCCAGATTCTCTGTTACGGGACTGCTCTCCTCTGTCTGGGTGCCGGGGCCTAAATGTGTGACAGTGGCCTGTTCCAGTGGTGGGTGACGTGAAGCCTGATTTTATGCTATGACATGAATACAGATTCTGCGCTGACATAAGGCCAGATTCTCTGTTACGGGACCGCTCTCCTCTGCCTGGGTGCCTGGGCCTAAATGTGTGACAGTGGCCTGTTCCAGTGGTGGGTGACGTGAAGCCTGATTCTCTGCTATGACATGAAGACAGATTCTGTGCTGACATAAGGCCAGATTCTCTGTTACGGGACCTCTCACCTCTGTATGGGTGCCGGGGCCTAAATATGTGACAGTGGCCTGTTCCAGTGTTGGGTGACGTGAAGCCTGATTCTCTGCTATGACATGAAGACTGATTCTGCGCTGACATAAGGCCAGATTCTCTGTTACGGGACCGCTCTCCTCTGCCTGGGTGCCTGGGCCTAAATGTGTGACAGTGGCCTGTTCCAGTGGTGGGTGACGTGAAGCCTGATTCTCTGCTATGACATGAAGACTGATTCTGCGCTGACATAAGGCCAGATTCTCTGTTACGGGACCTCTCTCCTCTGTCTGGGTGCCGGGGCCTAAATGTGTGACAGTGGCCTGTTCCAGTGGTGGGTGACGTGAAGCCTGATTCTCTGCTATGACATGAAGACTGATTCTGTGCTGACATGAAGCCAGATTCTCTGCTATGGCATGAAGAGACTGATTCTCTGCTGACATGAAGCCAGATTCTTTGCTATGGCATGAAGAGACTGATTCTCTGCTGACGTGAAGCCAGATTCTCTGCTATGGGGCCTCTGTCCAATTGATATTGGTTAATTTTTATTTTTTTTATTTTTATTTAAATTCATTTCCCTATCCACATTTGTTTGCAGGGGATTTACCTACATGTTGCTGCCTTTTGCAGCCCTCTAGCTCTTTCCTGGGCTGTTTTACAGCCTTTTTAGTGCCGAAAAGTTCGGGTCCCCATTGACTTCAATGGGGTTCGGGTTCGGGACGAAGTTCGGGTCGGGTTCGGATCCCGAACCCGAACATTTCCGGGAAGTTCGGCAAACTTCTCGAACCCGAACATCCAGGTGTTCGCTCAACTCTATATATATATATATATACAGTAAAGACCAAAAGTTTGGACACACCTTCTCATTCAAAGAGTTTTCTTTATTTTCATGACTATGAAGGCATCAAAACTATGAATTAACACATGTGGAATTATATACATAACAAACAAGTGTGAAACAACTAAAAATATGTCATATTCTAGGTTCTTCAAAGTAGCCACCTTTTGCTTTGATTACTGCTTTGCACACTCTTGGCATTCTCTTGATGAGCTTCAAGAGGTAGTCCCCTGAAATGATCTTCCAACAGTCTTGAAGGAGTTCCCAGAGATGCTTAGCACTTGTTGGCCCTTTTGCCTTCACTCTGCGGTCCAGCTCACCCCAAACCATCTCGATTGGGTTCAGGTCCGGTGACTGTGGAGGCCAGGTCATCTGGCGCAGCACCCCATCACTTTCCTTCATGGTCAAATAGCCCTTACTTTCAAAGTTTTCCCAATTTTTCGGCTGACTGACTGACCTTCATTTCTTAAAGTAATGATGGCCACTCGTTTTTCTTTACTTAGCTGCTTTTTTCTTGCCATAATACAAATTCTAACAGTCTAGTCAGTAGGACTATCAGCTGTGTATCCACCTGACTTCTCCTCAACGCCACTGATGGTCCCAACCCCATTTATAAGGCAAGAAATCCCACTTATTAAACCTGACAGGGCACACCTGTGAAGTGAAGACCATTTCAGGGGACTACCTCTTGAAGCTCATCAAGAGAATGGCAAGAGTGTGCAAAGCAGTAATCAAAGCAAAAGGTGGCTACTTTGAAGAACCTAGAATATGACATATTTTCAGTTGTTTCACACTTGTTTGTTATGTATATAATTCCACATCTGTTAATTCATAGTTTTGATGCCTTCAGTGTGAATCTACAATTTTTTTAATAGTCATGAAAATAAAGAAAACTCTTTGAATGAGAAGGTGTGTCCAAACTTTTGGTCTGTACTGTATATATATATATATATACTAGCTGAAGGACCCGGCTCCGCTCGAGTATATATAATCTATTTAATTTAATGTTTGTGTGTGTCGTTAAAAGATATCAACACTATTCACTATAACAGTAACATCTACAGTATCCCGCCCCCTTAACAGTGACCTCCACAGCAGCCCACCCCTTAATACTGACCCCCCCACAGTGCCCTGTCCCTTAAAATTGGACCTCCACAGCAGCCCACCCCCTTAACTTTCACCTTGACAGCAGCCTTCCCCTTTAACAGTGACTTTCACAGCATACCACCCCCTTTACAGTGACCTCCACAGGGCCCCACCCCCTTAACAGTGGCCTTTACTGGATCGGGGGGGTGTCCTTTTGAACAGCTCACTCTAAGACAGCAGCACTGTACTGTCTGAGTGTGAGCTGCAGGGAGAAAGTCACCCTCCCTCCCACCCCTGCAGCTGACAGAAGTAGATTTTTACCTTCATTTTTTCAATCCCCGTTGGCTCAGGAGTGGAGGAGGCATGGCCTAACCAGATCAGGGGCGTGGATTAGCGGGACCTGGGGGGTGGGGTTTTTCTTTTGAGGGTGGACACATTGTGGCAGGGGGCGTGTCTGGGCTCCTTCCTGCAAGAGTGACGCCCCTCTGGGCACCTTACTGGCTCATTTGCATACCAAATAAACTGGATTTTCAGAGGATAAAAACATCTATTGCTGGAACAAAGGCACATCTGGAAATAATCTTTATATATGAGATTGGGGGCATATATATATATACATACCTATATATGTACAACCTGGGGCATATAGCCCGCACAATGACATATATATATGGGCAAACATCTATATTGGGCCCATACTGACCCTACAGGGCCCATATATATATATATATGTATACACTCACCTAAAGAATTATTAGGAGCACCATACTAATACGGTGTTGGACCCCCTTTTGCCTTCAGAACTGCCTTAATTCTACGTGGCATTGATTCCACAAGGTGCTGATAGCAGTCTTTAGAAATGTTGGCCCATATTGATAGGATAGCATCTTGCAGTTGATGGAGATTTGAGGGATGCACATCCAGGGCACGAAGCTCCCGTTCCACCACATCCCAAAGATGCTCTATTGGGTTGAGATCTGGTGACTGTGGGGGCCATTTTAGTACAGTGAACTCATTGTCATGTTCAAGAAACCAATGTGAAATGATTCGAGCTTTGTGACATGGTGCATTATCCTGCTGGAAGTAGCCATCAGAGGATGGATGCATGTTCTCATTCTGTTTACGCCAAATTCGGACTCTACCATTTGAATGTCTCAACAGAAATCGAGACTCATCAGACCAGGCAACATTTTTCCAGTCTTTAACAGTCCAATTTTGGTGAGCTCGTGCAAATTGTAGCCTCTTTTTCCCATTTGTAGTGGAGATGAGTGGTACCCGGTGGGGTCTTCTGCTGTTGTAGCCCATCCGCCTCAAGGTTGTGCGTGTTGTGGCTTCACAAATGCTTTGCTGCATACCTCGGTTGTAACGAGTGGTTATTTCAGTCAACGTTGCTCTTCTATCAGCTTGAATCAGTCGGCCCATTCTCCTCTGACCTCTAGCATCCACAAGGCATTTTTGCCCACAGGACTGCCGCATACTGGATGTTTTTCCCTTTTTACACCATTCTTTGTAAACCCTAGAAATGGTTGTGGGTGAAAATACCAGTAACTGAGCAGATTGGGAAATACTCAGACCGGCCCGTCTGGCACCAACAACCATGCCACGCTGAAAATTGCTTAAATCCCCTTTCTTTCCCATTCTGACATTCAGTTTGGAGTTCAGGAGATTGTCTTGACCAGGAGCACCCCCCTAAATGCATTGAAGCAACTGCCATGTGATTGGTTGACTAGATAATCGCATTAATGAGAAATAGAACAGGTGTTCCTAATAATTCTTTAGGTGAGTGTATAATGAGGACATATATACATATATATATATTTAAATCTACCCCTTCCCTCTTACAAGCACCATATGCCAGCAGCCAAAAACACAAATGTCACCTCATGTCTGCCAAAGCCTTCTACAGTAATGGCTTACATTGACCTGAGGAGGGCACCAATTGTTCATTCGAAGTAGAAAATGTTGCCAGCGCTTTTTAAGTACGGTGCACTCCTGTAAAAAATGAGACCAAACCCACAAAAAGGAAAACTATTAGACAACTGGAGAATATGCAGAAAGTGATGATGTAAATATGGCGCTCCAAGATGGAAGATGCAGTAGAGGGAGCTCTGGCCATTGGAGCTTACACTCTAAACCATAGTGACAGGGACGAAGAGACACCATGCCTCATCTCATCCTACATGTGGACACTTATTCTCAACCCCTTCCTTCTTATCACTTGAGGAGAGGCTGGTGGGCTCAGCCTATGGTTTGCTAACGTTTGGGGTCCGTGGAGAGGGGGCTCCTTTGCCGATCCACACTGAGCAATATTCTAGTTAATAGGGGGAGGAGGGAGGTCTCCCGTCCAGGATCCTCATCTACATTCCAGGCCGCAGTAATGGCCATCTGTCTCTGGAGGACCCAACATGTCCATGCATTACATGGCAAATCTATTGGTTCCAATGATAACCGTGTGATGCTTACTTTCACCAGTGGAGGCGCTGTGTAGGATTTGAACACTTGCAGATTATAGCTGATCAAGGGTTGACCTCTCATATGTGGTACCATCTGTTGGCACCTGCCTGTTGGTCCTGTCATATAATATGGCGCCCAAATAACAGTGCCATACGTTGGCCAAATATCACTTCAGTCCAGTTGTCTAAATAAGAATGATGTAAAACTCCATCGCTATCGTACACTGCACCGGTGCCCCTTCAGCTGAGATTCCTGGAGAACCTTGTTCAACCGAACAGGTTGTAGGCCCCAATGGCCAACCTGGGGCTTAGACTGTATGTGGAGGGTTCAGCAGTAGGACTACCTGTGAGTCAGGAGTCATGGGGGAGAAGGTAGGAGATTAGTGTTAAGAGGGACGTAGTCCTAAGGAGACCACAAGCCATAGGGCATCATTCTTAGCATGTTTAAATGAAAAGCTCAGCTCTGCTGCACGGACAACCTCAGCTCTGCTACACCTGTAAATCCCAGTCTCTTTAGTCTCCGGCAGATGCCAGTGGCAGATGTGTCTGTGTATTTCATCCCCGCCAGAGACTCACGCACGGTATATCTTCTCCCAACCTGTTACCTTCCCTAGAACAATGCAATAAATCCCCATAATCCGGAGACGTTTTCAGGGGATCGAGACGCCTTGCGGAGGTTTTAGGAAAAAAGACAAAGAAATGTTATATTTGTGGCGACACGTTTAGTGATATTTCACAGACAGCGCAGGAATCTTTGAATGAGGGACATAAAATATTATGAAGCAGCAGGAAAAATGTAAGGATTACATTAAGTATTCACACCCCCATCTAACTGCAAGTCACCCCTTATACAGGTGTGTTCAAAATAATAGCAGTGTGTTTAAAAAAGTGAATAAAGCTCAAAATCCTTCTAGTAGCTTTTATCTCCATACACACAAATGCATTGGGAACACTACACGTTCTATTCCAAATCAAAACATGAAGAAAAATATATCAAATTTGTGTTGTTTCTCTAAAAAATTTGAAGAAAAGTGAATATTAGACTGTTCAAAAAAATAGCAGTGTTTGTATTCTTCTTTACAAACTCAAACATTCACTATATAAACTGAAAAATGTTTGAAGATTTTGCTTTCCTTTGAATCACTGAACTAATATTTAGTTGTATAACCGCTGTTTCTGAGAACTGCTGGACATCTGTGCTGCTCGGAGTCACCACCTTCTGGCCCCTGTGAACAGGTATTCCAGCCCAGGATGATTGGACTACAGTCCACAGTTCTTCTCTATTTCTTGGTTTTGCCTCAGAAACTGCATTTTTGATGTCACCCCACAAGTTTTCTATTGGATTAAGATCCGGGGATTGGGCTGGCCACTCCAGAACGTCAATCTTGTTGGTCTAGAACCAAGATGTTGAACGTTTACTGGTGTGTTTGGGGTCGTTGTCTTGTTGGAACACCCATTTCAAGGGCATTTCCTCTTCAGCATAAGGCAGCATGACCTCTTCAAGTATTCTGATGTATTCAAACTGATCCATGATCCCTGGTATGTGATAAATAGGCCCAACACCGTAGTATGAGAAACATCCCCATATCATGATGCTTGTCCACCATGCTTCACTGTCTTCACAGTGTACTGTGGCTGAATTCAGTGTTTGGGGGTCATCTGACAAACTGTCTCCGGCCACTAGACCCAAAAAGAACAATCTTACTTCCATCAGTCCACAAGATGTCTCTTTAGGCCGGTCAATGTGCTCTTTGGCAAATTGTAACCTCTTCAGCACATGTCTTTTTTTCAACAGTGGGACTTTGCGGGGGCTTCTTGCAGATAGCTCGGCTTCACATAGGCGTCTTCTAATTGTAACAGTACTCACAGGTAACTTTAGACCTTCTTTGATCTTCCTGGAGCTGATTGTTGGCTGGGTCCTTGCCATTTTGGCTATTCTTCTATCCATTCGAATGGTAGTTTTCCACTTTCTTCCACATCTTCCAGGTTTTGGTTGCCATTTTAAAGCATTTGCAATCATTTTAGCTGAGCAGCCTATCATTTTCTGCACTTCTTTATATGTTTTCCCCTCTCCAATCAACTTTTTAATCAAGGTACGCTGTTCTTCTGAACAATGTCTGGAATGACCCAATTTTCCTCAGAATTCCAGAGAGAAATGCACTGTAACCAGCATGTAGAACATTTGCTGCCTTCTTTCCTTAAATAACACAACATAGAATGCAACAGCTCTCTGCAAACCAAATAAAGTCCAGAAACATATGGTAATGCTAATTCTATGCTAATAAATTAGAGATGCTTGGCAAATACATTTTGTACAAAATTATTTGAGCCCGTCTGCCGCACATCAAGGCGATCTCTGTAAGACGGGAACCTAACACTAAATTCTACCCGTTAAGTGCTATAACAGCGACCATGAAATTCAGGGGGTGTTGGTTCCACATGCATGCTGGGCCCCCTTTGGTGTTTCCAGTCATAGCGGCGTGCACCTACGCATTGGGATGTGCTGACCAACCCCTTTTGTGTTTCCCTTGTATTTAGCACTGGAGATGTGGCTGACTCCAGTCGGTCGTACACTCCAGACACCAGGAGAGGTATGGAGTGGGTAGTGGACTCGGCATGCATGCTGGTACTTGCATCCCCTGTATTCAATGGAGGCCATTTTGGCACCAAAAATGATAAAAACCAAAGGGGACCCAGCATGCATGTGGAACCAACACCCCCTGAATTTCATGGTCGCTGTCATGGCAATTAACAGGTAGAACTTAGTGTTAGGTTCCCGTCCTACAGAGATCACCTTGACGTGCGGCAGACGGGCTCAAATAATTTTGTACAAAATGTATTTGCCAAGCATCTCTAATTTATTAGCATAGAATTAGCATTACAATATGTTTTAGTACTTTATTTTGCTTGCAGAGAGCTGTTGCATTATATGTTGTGTTGTTTAGTGTTTCCAGTCATAGCGGACCAACGCATTGGGACATCTCACCTGCGCATTGGGATGTGCTGACCAACCCCTTTTGTGTTTCCCTTCCCTTCTTAAATAAGGGCAATAATTGCCACCTGTCTTTCAAATAATGAATGACCTCACTCATTGAACTTCACACTGCTATTATTTTGAACATGCCCCTTTCTATAAGTGATTGAATTACAGAGAATCAGCAGCATGCATGTCATGACTGTTGGGTCTGTTGGGTTTCTATTACTCTACTACACCTGCTAGTAAATTATTTGCCATGTAAAAATATCATTTCTACCAAAAACAGTGATTGATCAGGTTAGTGATGTCTGACTGCTATTATTTTGAACACAACTGTAGATGTTTGGTTTGACCGAATGTGTATTCGTATTTAACAGGGAAGCCTGGTGATAGACATCTCTGGGAGCGGCTTATCTCCCAGGAGAACAAAAGAATCGTGCAAAAATAATAATTGTGCCCAATTCTTTTCTCTACCAACATCATCTGTCAGGAGAGAGTTGGGAGCTCCCTACAAACATTAAACGGTTGTCCGAACCTGCCCTTCTCAGTAGGTTCAGCAAACAACTCAGTAATGTGTATGGATACCTTAAGATGCCAAAACGTCACCCTGGGACATACAGGAAGCTCTCATCACTATTGAGGTCACAGTGCAAGAGGAGGCCATTAGAGAAAGGGGCACAAATTATATCTACATGGGGATGCCAGGAGATGACCAGCACTGTCCAGGAAGATCAACCAGAGAACACAAGATTCAGGAAGACATCTCTAAGAAGGCAGAATTTCAGCCCTGGACATACAGGAAGCGCTCATCTTTACTTAGGTCACAGTGAAGGAGGTGACCATTAGATAGAAGACGCAGAAATGACATCTACATGGGGGTGCTAGGAGATGACCACCACTGTCCAGGAAGATCAACCAGAGAACACAAGATGCAGGAAGACATCTCTAAGAAGCCAAAACTTCATCCCAGGACCTACAGGAAGGTCTCACCACTACTGAGGTCATACTGAAGGAGACGACCATTAGAGAGAAGATGCACACATGACATCTACATGGGGGAGCCACGAGGAGATCACTACTCTCCAGGAAAATCAGCCAGAGAACACAAGGTGCAGGAAGATGTCTCTAAAAAGACAGAATTTCACCCCAGGACATACAGGAAGCTCTCACCTCTAAAAAGGTCACAGTAAAGGAGACGACCATTAGAAAGAAGATGCACACATGACATCTAATTGGTTCCAGGAGGAGACCACCACTGTTCAGAAAGACTGCTGGTACTAAAATGGGGATGGGGCCAGGAGGGGGAAAGAAGGAGGACCCCACCGGCCCCTTCCAACTTAAACCAAATAAAGACTCCGACAACTTTGTTTTATCAACCAATCCTTTACTGGGTGATGATCGGCCACAGCTAATTTTTTCTTTTAACAAAACGTTATCAAAAAACACCACCTCCTCCACGAACCATTCCTCCGATGCGGTATACCACCCTGGCTCCCCCAGGGTGTACGTACGCCAATAACTCTTCAGCACAACCTTTCCTTTTCAAATGCCGCCAGCTGTGACTTCCACTTTCCACCTTACATCGAACCTCAAAAGAGAGACATAATGAACCGAACTGGTCTTGAAACCACATATCACCATTTTTTTTTTTTTTTATATTATTTTATAAATGTATAAAATAAACCTGATATAAAAATAAACCTGAACCCTAAGGGCGGGAGGGCGGGCAACTCGGCTTACCCTGTCAAGAGGAAGTCCCTAACACTGACCTCCCCTATATATTTCTACCCATACTCCTCCTCCCACCGGCTCTCCCCTTCCTTCCTTACTCCACCTACTACTTCTTTAACCCCTTACTATCCTCACTCCTAACCACTAACCAGGGCCTATTCTTTACCCCTAACCAGGGAAACATAAGTGGAGGGGAGGGGGAAGGGTTGCTAAGAGAAAATCATTGGTGATGCTGGAGACATCTCCAAGAAGCCAAAGCATAATCCAGTGACCCACAGGAAACTCTCACCACTACTGAGGTCACAGTGCCTATGTGACTATGACATATACTGTACATAGGGGCAAGAGGAGAGGAGACCATTGGAAAGAGGGACACACATGATATAACCATGGGGGCAAGAAGGAGACCATTGGAGAGAAGAGCACGAATGACATAAATTTCTACACATAGTTTTGTCTCTATCAGAACTCTAGTTACAGTCCCGCTGTCAGACATATCATCCAGCTATTTATTAATTTCTTTCTCCGACTTAGTGATACAGATTTCCATTCTTGGAAGAATAAAACTGTATCAGAAGCTTCTAATAAAATACTGTCACATGTGGCTAATTAGCGAGGAGCCGGGGGACAGTATCGTCAGCCTGCAGAACATCTCCCACCGTGTCAGGTTCTTCTAATTATTCCCTACTATTTACACAACAATATAAGACCCTTACATGTCTGACTTTAAGAATCTCTGCAAAAGTTTTTGTAATGAGTCCAATGAAGCGGCTGCGAGAACGCGTGTCATCCTCCTGGCGAGTCGATGTGATACCGACTTCACACTCACTTCACGAGACAGTAGCCTGGAGATGTGTTAATCAGATCCGCAGTTAGTCCAGGCTCCTGGAGAAGATAGAGGTGTCTGTAGAATGAGCCATGAGGAAGGATGATGTGTTTTATCTGAAACGCGTAGCTTTTTTAAGAATGTTTTTTTTATATTGCATGATGATGTTTTTATGAGCTTGAAATACATATTTGGAGTTTGTAACCAAAAGTGCCAGAAGATTTGTCCAGGATTTACAGCATACAGGGTGGACTGAACTGACACAGCCAAGCCTGGTTTCTCTAGAGCACTGTGGAGATCCAAGAGGTGCGTTTTTTTTTTTCTGTTTTTTTTTTTACTTTACTTGTCTGTAGAATACCTTGGGCACTAGCATAGACAGGAGTTCAGAGATGAGAGATGAGGTGGGGTGATGTAGGTCAGCAATAGAGGAAGACTCGGGATTTATATTAAATGAAGTAGATATCTACTGCCCAACTATCCGCTGATTCATGTAGCTGGAGGTAGATCCAAGAAGACCATTCATTCTGTCCACGTCATGATAGTTTTGGACAGATCCTGTGGTGAGGCAATAAGTTGTTGGAGAGGTTTTCCCAATTTCAAAGCCTCCGTATTTGTTAAAAAGGTTCCCTTCTAGAACCTCCAGAGATCACCTGTAATCTTCAGGGAAACCATCAAAAAGTGCTCAATTTCCCAACAGGGCCACCACAGCGGAATTGAAGCATTGCACAGTGTCCATTCACAATACTGGACAGGACAGGTTCTCCAAGTGACCCAACTGCTCTGCAAGAGATAAGGGTCCTGAACTGAAGACACCCCTCTGTTAGCTGAGAATTTTCTAAGGGGGCCTATGGGAATAGTTAACAACTTTTTAAGTCACTGGAATCCTAGCCTCGGGCAAATTGTAAGTTGACATTTTTGTATACCTTACCTCTCACTCATGGTCTTGTCATCTTTGAAATTTCCCCTGACAGATAGGACACTACTTATGCTGCACTACACTGTGCCCAATATTACTGTATGGGGTAAGAGTTTCCGTCACCTCTGAGCTCTCTGTGTACATAACTGTCTGCTTGCTCATTGGGGTTCGGCCAACGATCTGGGGTTACACAGCAATCTTCCCCAATAAGAGGCACAGTTTCCTAAAGGTTGCGCTAACAATGGTGCAGTCTACAGGTGAAATGGTGGTAATAATATCTCTGCCATCTAGTGCTATTCCGTCAACGTCTAAAATTCCTAAGTCCATGGGTAAATTTTCCTAGGACTTCTCTGACTCAAGTCTCTGCAGGACTTCCTTAAGGTCTGCATGTATCACAGAGGTTCACCCTGTCCACAGCTCCAGCCCATGGCAACTGGCAGTATTTGGTAAGCGCCACCTCAATCCCTTGTGTCTCCTGCTGCCATATTCCAGAACTCTTGGCACATTAACACATGCGTTGAGCTACTGTATGCCCTATGACAGGGAGGCTGGCTAGGTTATAAACTATAATAACTCCACTGAGCATGAGAGGCATGGTGACCGATATGTCCCACACTCACATAGCTGAGCTGCCATGTCACTCCACACCAGTCATGGCGTCTGGGGTTGTACGTCCCCAGCACTGTATTGCCCACAGAGAACCACCAAGATTGTCCCTTTAAAAATCAGGTAGAGCCGCTCTATTCCTTACACAATAAAGTAGGTCATGACTGTGACAATGACTGAGGCATGAGTGAAGGAAGAGAAGGGGTAAAAGCCCAGAAGACTTTTGGGGTTTGTAGAGTGGGATGGAGACCAGGAGATCAAAGCTGCAGCTCAATGATACATGTGACATACAGCTCTGAAGGACACAGCGCTCCACGTTTTAGACGTCTCTATAATCAACTGCGCAAGCTGCAAGTCTAAACAACGTCTCATTGACTCCATCCTTCCAGTTTGTGTCTCCTTGATGTAAATACATAAATAAAATGTCCCTTCCCGGGGGTCGTGCAGTGAAGTGCGGAACATTTTATGAGGCTGTTGTAGAGATTCTGTATGTAAATGGGTTCATATTTCAGGCGGTGTTAAGAGGGTTCTTTACTATCATGTCTTAGATCCCATCGAGAGCTTCCAAGCGCAGACCTGATAGTGGCCTAATTAGCATAATTGATGTCTTTCAATGTTCTCAAGTTTCCGCAGTCAGAGATGGATTTTACTTTTTACTTCAATTAGCCCCTGTGATGTGCAGAGAATAGACATAAAAATGCTCCTTCTAGACTTCAAAGACAAATCCAAAGTCCTTTCTAGTTCACAGGATGATGAACGAATGTCATGGAGGTCGAAGAATTTCTCATGCAGCTCAAAAACTAAGTAAACATGTAAACACTCTATGAACTGGAAAAAACCTGATACATGAACCCTGCAAAAGTAATTACACCCCACATAGCAACGTGTTATATTCAATCTGTAGAGGAACATGTCCTCCATGCAGACACACAACCGAGCCCCAACACGTCCAACTGCACTTACATGGAAGAGTCAGATGTCATCAAATCCTCCATCTCCCACTGGATTCGGCTGTTAGAATACTGCATAACCTGGGCAAAAAGACCAGTAGGAAGTCTCCTCCAATAGCCATATGCAGGAAGACATAAATGTCTCTGATATGATGCTTGTAGAGCTGGTTCGGCAGCCAGTGGGCGTTCCCTGCTTGTGTAGCTGCAGTTTCACAGCCCAGTGGGAGTTCTTTGCTTGTGCAGCTAAGAGTTCAGAGCCCAGTGGGTCCCTCCTACCTGTGCAGCTTCAGTTTCATAACTCAGTGGGTGATCCCTAATTGTTCAGATGCAAGTTCATGGCTCAGTGGGTGTTCCTTGCTTGTGGAGCTGCAGGTTCAGAGATCAGTGGGTGCCTCCTGCTCGTGCAGCTGTAGTTTAATAACCCAGTGGGTGTTCCCTGCTTGCTCAGCTGCAGGTTCATGGCAGTAAGTTCTCCTTCCTTTGGAGCTGCAATATCAGTGTCACGAACCAGCGGGAGTGAACCCATTGAGCCACGTGTCCTACCTCCTCTAAAGGCGTTGTGTAAGTGAACCCCTCGTTCTTCACAGTACGCCTGATGGTGGGGATAGACCCAGGTCGCTACCTCTTGAGGAGGATTGGCACATGAGGCAGCTGGTCCAGGTGGACCAGGGAGTATCTGAGCAAGGTACCAGAGGTACAGATGTAGTCGGCAGGCCCAGTCGTAATCAGGAGCAACAGTGCAGGACCAAAGTATGAGGCAGAGGCGAAATCAAGCAATAGGTCAGGGCAGGCAGCACAGATACAGATCAGGCAATCTGGGTAGGCAACAGGAGAGTCAAGGCAAGCAGGCAGGGATCAAACAGGTAGTGGAGTCCAGAAACACAAGCACGAGTCAGGAACACAAGCAGAGAAATCAGCAACCTATGCAGGACACAAGGACCTTGACACTCAGGCATCTGGGAAGGGGGCTGATTCACTTATATGCATGCAGGAGGGCTAGGATTGGTCAGCGAGGTCACATGATCTAACCCATAAAGCACAGAAAGTGACGTGCGCTGGCCCTTAAGTAAGTGCTACAGGAAACAAGCAGCAAGCATGCTGTGGCCAGGGCTGAAAGGAAACTGTGGAGTGGATCCCATAACAACAGTACCTACACAGACAGAGCCCAAGACTGCAGCGGTGAATGGAGAAGCACTGGCAGCAGATCACCACTGAACACGGCGCCCAGGACCGCGGCGGTAAGCAGGAGAACAGCAGCGCACAGCAGTCGCTGTTACAATCAGAGCTCAGTGAGTGCTTCCTGCTGGTGCAACTGCAGGTTAAGAGCCCAGTGGGTGTCCTCTACTTGTAGAGCTGCAAGTGTTTAGCTCAGTGGGTGTTCTCTGTTTGTTCAGCTGCAGTTTCATAGCTCAGTGAGTGTTCCTTGCTTGTGAAGCAGCAGGCTCAGAGATCAGTGAGCGTTCCTTGCTTGTTCAGCTGCAGTTTCATAGCTCAGTGGCTGTTCCCTGCTTGTTCAGCTGCAGGTTCATAGCTCAGTGGGTGTTCCTTGCTTGTGGAGCAGCAGGCTCAGAGATCAGTGAGCGTTCCTTGCTTGTTCAGCTGCAGTTTCATAGCTCAGTGGGTGTTCCCTGTTTGTTCAGCTGCAGGTTCATAGCTCAGTGAGTGTTCCCTGCTTGTTCAGCTGCAGTTTCATAGCTCAGTGGCTGTTCCCTGCTTGTTCAGCTGCAGGTTCATAGCTCAGTGGGTGTTCCTTGCTTGTGGAGCTGCAGGCTCAGAGCTCAGTGGGTGTCTCCTACCTGTGCAGCTGCAGTTTTAAAACTCAGTGGGTTCTCTGCTTTTAGAGCTTCAGGTTGACGGCTCAGTAGGCATCCCCTGCTTGTGAAGCTGCAGGATTAGAGTTTAGTGGGCGTGCCTCTATGTCTCCACCTCCCTTCTCTCAATGATTTTGTCTGTGTGTCTGGGTTTCCTCCTCTCTCCCCCTCTTACCCTCACATGGTGGTGTAACACCCCAGAGTTGTGTTACTAAACTCTTCTGCCCCGCTACAATCTGTTAAGAGCATTTACCTTGTCATCTCATGTAATTTTACCTTATATCCTCACAACTGTGCATTCTAAACCATGTCAAATATATATTGTTGTCATTCTTCATGTTCACCAGCAGGTGGCAGCAATGTTCTGGCAAGGAGTTAAGCTCAGTTTAGTGCTTCGAGACTGGAATAGTTCATTCCAGTTTAGCTCCCCCCTCTGTGAGCAGAGTGAGATGCTCCCACATCCTGCCTCATGAGTGGAGAAGGAAGTTAGAGTCAGTGTGCCAGACACCCCTGCTAGGGGAAGGCTGTGCGTGTAGTAGCTCCCAGAGATAGAGAATCAAGCCAGGATCTTGTCTCAGCTGAGACATTGATCATCATCCCCAGCCTGAACTCTGCAGTCTCAGCTGGTAGAAGCAAGCAGACAACTCCAGAATTCCAGGAAGAAGCATACCCTGAGAAGATAGCTGTGAGTCAAGTTCCAGAGACCCAGGAGAAGCCATATTCCTCCTCAGCTAGTCAGTCCCCATACAGCAGAAGATAGAAAGTGCAGAAGCCAAATTCCTGCCACAGTATAGAGCTACAAAGCAGACGTCCTTTCCTGCAAAGCTCCAGGTACATAAAAGAACAAAAGCATAAATTCCTGCCAACCATTGCAAATACCTGCTGGGACCTAAGACTAAAGCTGTATCTTGCTTGGATGAAAGCTACAACCAGTAAAGACAAGTTTGAACTTTACCCAAGGTCTGGATCTCAGTTACTGCTGCAAATTACTCTATTACTCCTACTAGCACCACACTCAATTTATTGCAAGTGAGCCAGGATCCAGGAGTCCAGCCGTACCCAGATAGGATACACCGTTGACACCATTACTACTACCATCCAGAGACATTACACCAGTCTGGCATTACTAACCTGGGGCGTGAGTTACAACACCTTGGAAGGGCCCTGTGACAGTACCCTGCGCACACTGCAATTGGCGTCACAAACAAAACTATAGACTATTATACCCATATCCTGACCCACTGCATAATTTGGCGTCTGTGTAACCGACGCCAGTGGTACTTTATAAATGGCTAAAATAAACAAAAACAGAAACTGTAAGTAACAAAATTATATTAATATTCCTTCACTACAATATGTCTGGTACCTCTGGTTCCAGGAATTGTCTATGCATTTTTGCTATTTTCTTCTTGTTGCAGTTCAGACATGAGGGGCTTATCCCGACTGCACATGATGACAACTGTCTGAACTCACTCAGTCCAATATGCCACTCTCTGCACAGGTGCTTCTCTCAAGCTAGCTGGACCATTCCTCCTGACCTACCACAGGTCCCCTGAATGCTTGGTGCATGGGCTAGAAAGTGCTATGGTTAGCTTCCCAGCTCAATGGTCCTCTCTGCTGTGAGTGTTACTGCTCCAACATCTAAATAGGTCTCATGGGTAGTGTGGCAATTTTTGAGTGCCACTCACTTGCTAGCACAATGTGTTGCTATGGTGTTCTTCCAGCGCTCTCTATGATCTCTCAACTCCATAAGGCCTTTATGTGCACCTCTATTTATCAGCTACAGGAATGCACTACAAGTGTGGGTCCATCAAAGGTCTGACATATACACTGAGCCCTGGCTCGGCCTAGGATTGTGTCATGCAAGCAAGGCAATTAACTCCTTACTTACAGGTGCATGCAAACAATTTACAGAGCAGTTCATCAACATGCTCAGTGCAGTTTCCATCGATCACAGTGCAGTTTCACACACACATATCTGCAGCACCCATCGACATCTTATCTGCGGGTATATGGCTCACATGGGAATTTTCCCCATTTCATATATGTAATGCCACCAGTCATAATATACAGTCGTGGCCAAAAGTTTTGAGAATTACATAAATATTGGAAATGGGAAAAGTTGCTGCTTAAGTTTTCATAATAGCAATTTGCATATACTCCAGAATGTTATGAAGAGTGATCAGATGAATTGCATAGTCCTTCTTTGCCATGAAAATTAACTTAATCCCAAAAAAAAACTTTCCACTGCATTTCATTGCTGTCATTAAAGGACCTGCTGAGATCATTTCAGTAATCGTCTTGTTAACTCAGGTGAGAATGTTGACGAGCACAAGGCTGGAGATCATTATGTCAGGCTGATTGGGTTAAAATAGCAGACTTGACATGTTAAAAGGAGGGTGATGCTTGAAATCATTGTTCTTCCATTGTTAACCATGGTGACCTGCAAAAAAACGCGAGCAGCCATCATTGCGTTGCATAAAAATTGCTTCACAGGCAAGGATATTGTGGCTACTAAGATTGCATCTCAATCAACAATTTATAGGATCATCAAGAACTTCAAGGAAAGAGGTTCAATTCTTGTTAAGAAGGCTTCAGGGCGTCCAAGAAAGTCCAGCAAGCGCCAGGATCGTCTCCTAAAGAGAACTCAGCTGCGGGATCGGAGTGCCACCAGTGCAGAGCTTGCTCAGGAATGGTAGCAGGCAGGTGTGAGCGCATCTGCACGCACAGTGAGGTGAAGACTTTTGGAAGATGGCCTGGTGTCAAGAAGGGCAGCAAAGAAGCCACTTCTCTCCAAAAAAACCCAACAGGGACAGATTGATCTTCTGCAGAAAGTCTGGTGAATGGACTGCTGAGGACTGGGGCAAAGTCATATTCTCCGATGAAGCCTCTTTCCGATTGTTTGGGGCATCTGGAAAAAGTCTTGTCCGGAGAAGAAAAGGTGAGCGCTACCATCAGTCCTGTGTCATGCCAACAGTAAAGCATCCTGAGACCATTCATGTGTGGGGTTGCTTCTCATCCAAGGGAGTGGGCTCACTCACAATTTTGCCCAAAAACACTGCCATGAATAAAGAATGGTAGCAAAACACCCTCCAACAGCAACTTCTTCCAACAATCCAACAACAGTTTGGTGAAGAACAATGCATTTTCCAGCACGATGGAGCACCGTGCCATAAGGCAAAAGTGATAACTAAGTGGCTCGGGGACCAAAACGTTGACATTTTGGGTCCATGGCCTGGAAACTCCCCAGATCTTAATCCCAAACAAAAACCCACTAATTCTGACAAACTCCAAGAAGTGATTATGAAAGAATGGGTTGCTATCAGTCAGGAATTGGCCCAGAAGTTGACTGGGAGCATGCCTAGTCGAATTGCAGAGGTCCTGAAAAAGAAGGGCCAACACAGCAAATACTGACTCTTTGCATAAATGTCATGTAATTGTTGATAAAAGCCTTTGAAACGTATGAAGTGCGTGTAATTATATTTCACTACATCACAGAAACAACTGAAACAAAGATCTAAAAGCAGTTAAGCAGCAAACTTTGTGAAAACTAATATTTGTGTCATTCTCAAAACTTTTGGCCACGACTGTACATGTTATACGTGGCAAGGTTACTCTGGGCGATTAACCCACAGTGGTACACTGCACACATTAAAATTGCAAGACGTTCCTCAACATTAAAATTGCAAGAGGTTCCTCCTGGCATTGAGGCTTGTACACAGTCTAAGAATTGGTTGCAACATGCAGAAATACGTGATATGGAAAAACATGCTACATTTAAAAATTATGGCGTATTTGGCTGGACAACTATAGTATGTAATATGTAGATTTATTTTATTTTTTGTTTCTAATACACTCAGGATAGAGGATGGATGGCCAGGAGTAGATGCTGAGAAGGTTGAATTATCCTTCCTGAACCTGAAATATTTCTGCAGTTAGGTCAAATGTCTCCCAAAAGCTTTTCCACTTACTGAGAGTTGACACTAATAGGACATAATGACTGGACCAGCAGTAGCATCCCATCATCTCTGGAAACCAGATTTATCACCATTTATGACCCAAGTAAGGAGAGAACATGGGACTGCAGAGACTCAAGCATTCATGGTGTATTCACAGGAGGTAGAGACCGATCTACTGGGAAAACAGAGTTCCCCGCAAGAAAGGCAGCTGCCAGATACATGAACCCAATATTGTGGTGACCATGATTTCCCTCCATTGATGTTTATGGGAGAAAAAGAGCTAAGCACTACAGCAGGACAGTACTATAGGAGTGGCAAATGACTCTGAAGTCTGAGGAGGCCACTTTGTAGAGTCAAATGGGTGTCAGGAGACTCCTGTCCTCCTGCTAGGTGGGTTATAGCTTGTCGACTTAGAAGAGGTTCTACATATAGGATACCATTTTACCTAACTGCACCAAAGTCTTTGCTTTGACCCATAGAAATATGGAATATACAGTACAGACCAAAAGTTTGGACACACCTTCTCATTCAAAGAGTTTTCTTTATTTTCATGACTATGAAAATTGTAGATTCACACTGAAGGCATCAAAACTATGAATTAACACATGTGGAATTATATACATAACAAACAAGTGTGAAACAACTGAAAATATGTCATATTCTAGGTTCTTCAAATTAGCCACCTTTTGCTTTGATTACTGCTTTGCACACTCTTGGCATTCTCTTGATGAGCTTCAAGAGGTAGTCCCCAGAAATGGTTTTCACTTCACAGGTGTGCCCTGCCAGGTTTAATAAGTGGGATTTCTTGCCTTATAAATGGGGTTGGGACCATCAGTTGCGTTGAGGAGAAGTCAGGTGGATACACAGCTGATAGTCCTACTGAATAGACTGTTAGAATTTGTATTATGGCAAGAAAAAAGCAGCTAAGTAAAGAAAAACGAGTGGCCATCATTACTTTAAGAAATGAAGGTCAGTCAGTCAGCCGAAAAATTGGGAAAACTTTGAAAGTAAGGGCTATTTGACCATGATGGAGAGTGATGGGGTGCTGCGCCAGATGACCTGGCCTCCACAGTCACCGGACCTGAACCCAATCAAGATAGTTTGGGGTGAGCTGGACCGCAGAGTGAAGGCAAAAGGGACAACAAGTGCTAAGCATCTCTGGGAACTCCTTCAAGACTGTTGGAAGACCATTTCAGGGGACTACCTCTTGAAGCTCATCAAGAGAATGCCAAGAGTGTGCAAAGCAGTAATCAAAGCAAAAGGTGGCTACTTTGAAGAACCTAGAATATGACATATTTTCAGTTGTTTCACACTTGTTTGTTATGTATATAATTCCACATGTGTTAATTCATAGTTTTGATGCCTTCATAGTCATGAAAATAAAGAAAACTCTTTGAATGAGAAGGTGTGTCCAAACTTTTGGTCTGTACTGTACATATACGGGTAATGGTAAGCAGATTAACATCATCACGGTTCAGCCCTATGTACTACAGGTGCAGGACAAGATGAAGAGAGAGAAGGATATTACTGAAATATAAAAGACCCTCAAGATGTCAATACAATGCTGTCCAAGAATGAAGAAGACCTCAAGTCGCATTCAAGGAACTTTAAAGGGGCCATCCACTTTAGACAACCCCTGAGTGAACAAGTCCAAGGAATACAGAAGACATAGAATAGTTTTTACCTACCAATGTACAAAAAGATCTCGAAATCTTATATCGACAGTAGAAGGACAGGAAAAGTATTGGTGCCTTTGGTTTGGTGAAGACATAAGAATACTATGGCTGGTAAGAATCGACCCTTCATCAGATTGGCCAGAATGGAGATGAATTACTGGCCAGGTTTTAAAGAGAAGAGGACAGCCAAGGATAGAGATGAAGACAGATACTATATCATGGAGAAGCCATGGAGAAACCTGAAGACCCAAACAAGAGTCACCGGACACATATTGCCTTATCTAAATGATTCCTGAGCCACCTAGTTGGGACATGGTCCTCCAGATCATATGATATAGCAGAGGGTAAGCTAAGCTACTAGTGTGGGCAGTATTCCACTAGGTGTGGGGCTTCATAGACCTCATGGTACACTGCAGCTGTATGGAGGCACGTGAGTAGTATGAACTTTTAGGCGATTTTCTGGCCATAATGAGCACCAATGATCAGCACGTTATTACTTTTATCGTCAATGTTGGAAGACCTATCTTATACAGCCCAATATCCATGTAGTATGGAAGGTATATCATTGAGTAGGGTCTTCTGATCTGAGGAGTCTTGGTTGGTTGGTGATTGTGACTTTCAGAACTTTTTATTCCCATGGAATGACGGCATGAGATATGAACAGTCCCTGCGCAGTCCCTCTGATTACAACCAGAGATACTAAATATATCAGGCAATAAAACAGCCATGTATCTCTGGACACAGTGTGCTGCTTACTGGCCAGTGATGCGAGTCTCCTCAGGAGCTGAGAGGCCATTGATTCCTGCAGCCGTGTCTCAATTATGGTGTATTATGAAACCATTCATCTCCATGTCTGCTCTCCATTATTTCTCCTGCGCGGCTTTGATAAATTATCGGCATTAAGATACCATTTGCTTTCACACCACTGCTCAAAATGAAAATATTTCCTGCTCAACTTGCATTTCTGTCCAAGGAACTCTAGGATTGATGAATATTACCTCATCTGCTCGTTCCCGGCCTCTACCAGACTGCCATCACTTGTCCAAGCCGTGCAGCCAGAAATTGCATTACCACGTGGAGCACTACAGCTACATGAAAGGAGAACCTTCAGGAATTCTGGCTTCTTGCTCTTGGTCTGAGGCCACAAGGGGAGCAGATCTTTTGGTCACAAGCTTGTGTCAGCCCGTATGAGTACATGGCTCAGAGACAAGGGGCTCGGCCTGGTGGCAATCGTGTTGTTGGAACCTCCATCCAGAAGCACCTCATGAAAGTGAAAGTGCAAGGCCGAATGTTTTCTGTAGTGATCACCGACAGTAATGTAACGCTCTGATTATCACAGTGTCCCCCCAAATAAAGGCACGTATCGTACCTTAGAGACGACCTACAAGTCTGTGCAGCATGGAGAAGCAGTCCACTGTACAGCACCCAGAAAACCCCATGAGAGCGTCTACAGGTAGTCACTGAGACCGGATGTCAGGAGGTTACTAGGCAACCCAAAGTACCCTGTGTCATTATCCTGTCCCCCAAGTGTCAGTGTCATTATCCTGTCCCCCAAGTGTCAGTGTCATTATCCTGTACCCCAAGTGTCAGTGTCATTATCCTGTACCCCAAGTGTCAGTTTGTCATTATCCTGTACCCCAAGTGTCAGTTTGTCATTATCCTGTACCCCAAGTGTCAATGTCATTATCCTGTACCCCAAGTGTCATTGTCCTGTACCCCACGTGTCAAGGTCATTATCCTATACCCCAAGTGTCAGTGTGTCATTATCCTATACCCCAAGTGTCAGTGTCATTATCCTGTACCCCAAGTGTCAGTGTCATTATCCTGTCCCCCAAGTGTCAGTGTCATTATCCTGTACCCCAAGTGTCAGTGTCATTATCCTGTACCCCAAGTGTCAGTGTCGTTATCCTGTACCCCAAGTGTCATTGTCCTGTACCCCACGTGTCAAGGTCATTATCCTGTACCCCAAGTATCAGTGTCATTATCCTATACCCCAAGTGTCAGTGTCATTATCCTATACCCCAAGTGTCAGTGTCATTATCCTGTCCCCCAAGTGTCAGTGTCATTGTCCTGTCCCCCAAGTGTCAGTGTCATTATCCTGTACCCCAGGCGTCATTGTCCTGGGACCTCTGGTGTCAAGTTCTTGTAGGATCTGGTCATACCTTTGGATGGGTGTTTCCTTGTTGATGATTTGCACTTTTCATGCTGTGATTACATATTCACTACAGACACATGACTCCACTGGTTATGAATATTCATACAAACACAGCAGGATTACGGGGGGCACTGCCTGTTCTGCTTGTCCCCCCCCCCCCCATTCATCTCTTCGTTCATGTCTTGTAGCCACCAGGATCTTACAAGTTGTTGAGCACGTTCTGCTTCTGTCCCCCCCGGTGAGCGACCAGCGATGAATATTTAGTGTCCCCTCCGCTGAACACAGGAGCATCCCCGCTATTTGCATCCTCCTTGTTCTGGTTCTTATTTGATTTTGTGCACTTGGATGAACAAATAAAGAGGTTACAAAGAGAATATGGAAATTGCTGATATTTTCATCCGCCTCCAGGAAACAGCGGAGTGTGAACCCTGTGCGCTCCACCGAGGCAGCCAGCATTAACAATTACATGCCACCGCCTCCTGCTGACTGCGGACCACCATTATATTGGACAGGATTTTACCGGAGACCTCTGGCACAGGGAGCAGATCTGAACAACTGCTGCAGTGTAAACTCCGTGAAAAGAGAGCTCAAGTCATGTAAATAAGATGGAGGCACCAGACCCTCTTGTTGAGGGGTGAGCTTGTGAAAAGGGGCTCCAGGGCAAATTTTAGACCTTGGTTCCCTCCCCCAGTTAGGAAAAGTTAGTACTGTAACTTACAGGTAATGTCTTCTTTTATTATAGCCTTCTCTTTCCCTTTTCTTCACCACATGGCTCAGACCTCCATGACAAATTCTCCTCACCACAGCTCATCTCCTCAGAATTTAACATACAGAATTCTATGGATGTAATAATACCCTTTTTGGTGCCCAACAAATGAATAGTACCCCCAAAACAGTAATAATTTCCCACTAAGTAATAGTGCTCCTCTGAGTACTCCGCAAAGTGGTAATGCCCCTTGGTGTGCCTGAACAATAATATAATGTCCCTTTGCACAGTAATAATTTCCTCTTTGTGTCCTGCACAAGTAATAATAATTGTGTCCTATGTTGTGAAAAAAAACCAAACAGAAACTCACCTCTTCCTGTACCCACCGCTAGCAGCTGGGTTCACTGCTGTCTGCAGTCCAGCACAGGTGACGCGATTCTATGATGTCATCACACTACCTGAGCAAGGACCCCATGCAACAGACTTTCTGCCAGAGTAAGTGGTGGGGCAGGGAGCTAATGACTCTCTTCTCCACTTCAGTTTTCAATAGCCTTCACGTTCTAAGGGCACAAGTATGGTTAAAAGCAATGTAGGACACATAAAGCCCCCCCTACCCTTTGATCTTCCTATCACAGTTGCCTCCCCTGTGACCATGCATATTATGCGACAGCTGCTCAGTGCTGCTCTCAGTCGCATAAACTTGGGAGGAGTCTTCTGTTTTGCACTTGGCTTCTTATAGATGAGTCTGTGGGTCACCTTATCTATCAGGTTTCATACTGAAATGCTGCTGCTGCTGCCGCTACTACTACCCCTACACAGTAGCAAATCTCCTGTCTTGCCTTTCAGGTTGCTGCTACTTCTCCTACACAGCTGCACATCTTCTGCCTTGTCAGCCAGGTTCCATACTGTACTGTTGCTGTCAAGACTGCTGGTATCCAGGGTAACAGGGGGAGGGGATACCACCTTTAACTCACCCTTGGCCCCTTTACCCAACCTTGACCCATAACAAAAGACACGACAACTGTATCACTTTATTGCTGGATGGTGATCGGCCACAGCTTCTTTATTAAAGCGGCAAACCTTAATAAACCATAATATCGGAACGGTATGCCAAAGGCTGGACTCCCAGCGGGCAAGTTAAACCGTAATCATCCGAGCTGTCTGCCAACCGCTGGACTCCCAGCGGGCAGTTACTCCATCTGCAACCACCATATCTCCGCTGTACTCAAATGCCGCCAGCTGTGACTTCTTATTTTATTTTATTTTTTTTTCACTTTATTGATAAACTCGACCAAAATTCGCAGCTTCTCCAAAGCCGTAATCATCGGAGCAACATCCAAAACCGCTGGACTCCCAGCAGGGTCTCTTAAAAATAGAAAAACAAAACAGAATAACCAAGTATCCATAACTGAACAGAACCGTGCACTTCGATCCGCCTCCCAAGAATAACCGCAAAGGGAGGGAGGGAGGGCCAATCTGCTTCCACTTGCAAGAGGAAGTGACCAGGACAGAGATGATGTATATGTGACCTTCAGGATTTCCTGCACCGCCCTCATCCTGTCTAAGGAGGTTCCCCAGTGATTAACCCTCAATGACCCTAATCTGCAACCTACTTAACCATTACTGAGACGGGGCCAGATTCCTAAATGCCCCTAAGGGGAAAAGGGGGGGGGGGGAGGACCATCAGTCCCTAAGCACCCTCCCTATACAGTCAGGCGCTTTCCAGACTGCTGGTATCCAGGGTAACAGGGGGAGGGGATACCACCTTTAACTCACCCTTGGCCCCTTTACCCAACCTTGACCCATAACAAAAGACACGACAACTGTATCACTTTATTGCTGGATGGTGATCGGCCACAGCTTCTTTATTAAAGCGGCAAACCTTAATAAACCATAATATCGGAACGGTATGCCAAAGGCTGGACTCCCAGCGGGCAAGTTAAACCGTAATCATCCGAGCTGTCTGCCAACCGCTGGACTCCCAGCGGGCAGTTACTCCATCTGCAACCACCATATCTCCGCTGTACTCAAATGCCGCCACGGAGGAGGCCCGTTCTCCCAACGGGGCTCCGACCACCACCCAGCATAACCGAGTCTGTTTTAGCTCACGTACAGGCCAGAAAAGGAATTGTCCAAATTAACACCCAAAAGGAAGACACCATCAGGTCCCATTAAAAACCAAGGCCAATAAGGCCCGTGATGAGAGCATAGTCCAACCACTTTTCAAATCACTAGCCAGACCACACATGGAGTACTGTGTACAGCTCTGGGCTCAGAGGAGGGCAACTAAAGTAATGACTGGAATGGGGCAACTACAGTACCCTGGAAGATTGGCAAAATAAGGTTTATTCACTGTAGAACAAAGACGACTAAGGCGAGATCTAATAACTGTGTATAAATATATCAGGGGTCAGTACAGAGATCACTCCCCTCATCTATTTATCCCCAGGACTGTGACAAGGGGAACATTCTCTGTGTCTGGAGGTAAGAATGTATTTTCACAACATAGAAGAGGATTATTTACGGTAAGAGCAGTGAGACTATGGGACACTCTGCCTGAGGAGGTGGGTGAGAAAGGGATAATCATATGTCAGGACACATGAGGTCCAGAGCTCTGGAATAGACAAAGGCGCATTACCACAGCGCGGGTCACCAGCATCACCGCGCCTCCGGCGGAACTCTATACCAACCACCTCTGGATGGAGTTATGACCACCAGAATTCCAGGATCCTTGTCCAAAAGACTTCCACCTCTCGAAAAACCAAAGAGCGCCCACCAGCCTCTGTTCCTCTCTCCGCACCGCACAGAAGGTATACGAAAGCCAGCCATCGAACCGCTAAACGCCCCAAATCTGAAAGAAAAAACAATTAGCCCGAGCCACAACACGCAAAAGAGGATCGCACAACTAGACACAGAATAGTTATATTTCATCCAAAAAGTATTTTCTTTTTTGTTATTATTATTATTATATATATTTTTTTTTTTTTTTTTTTTTTTTTTTAAAACCAAGGTAAATTGTCAAACCATAGTGCACTTGGAAAGAGTAAACGGATGGCTCACTGTGAGTGATCACGCAAGGTGCTCTGGACGAAGGGAGCCCCCCCTTGCTCTGGAGAAGGTAAGATACATGCATAAAATTAAAAAGCAACTAACAAAACAATATCCTTAATCGATGAATACTCGATTTTTCTGGAGACCTAGATGTTTCTCACAATTAAAGTCCCAGTGTAATAAGCCCATATCATATGGGTGAGTCCCAGTGGAGATGATACAAGCTGTGTCCCAGTAGGAGTAATCAGAATTGTATCCTCAAAGCTCTATATAGAGAACAGGGTTGTGCCTATCCAGACTGGCATAGATAATAAATGCAACCAGATTTATTTTATTTTACCGTACCAGAACAAACCAGTCCGGGTACACACACCCCCGGGCGCCCCGAGCGCCGGCCCAAATCACCCACAAATTGTCAAACCGCCTGGGGAAAACCTAACCTAAAGGGAAAAACAATTGGAGCCCCACCATGCGTGAAGTCATTACAGAATACCAAACGAACCGACCAGCCGGATCGAAACCAGGCGGAGGGGAGGTACCCACCCCTTTATATTAACTGGGTCGACATGTATAGACGGACCCCAATCCCGAGTACTATTACCCCATACAAAAATTCTGGAATAACAACCCCCCGCGCAGTGCGGCCTTGAATGAAGAGACAAACACCTTGGAGAAAATATCAATCAGCCAGAACAGAAGGCTGAAGGAGACGGGACGTGACTATCCAAACTAAATACTCCCTAACTATACCGGTATCGCCTACCGTACAATGAAACGATACATGCAAATAATGCTTGGAGGGTCACCATGCCGACCTGTGAAGTCCTGTCAAGTGGCCCCGTCAGTGGATCTGACCCGCATCACAACATAGATCCGAACGGGGAATGAAAGGCTGCAGTTTAACAGTGTAACTCCATGAACGGTGTTATATATAAAGGCTCCCCCTGAGCGATGTCTACAAACGGACCTGGTTATCCGCTACTGGCTTACCATCTAGTTATACCTGCGACTACTGATTCCGCCATATCCACTCAACTAGGGGCAGCCCTGCTTCGTACAAACCATGTGGCACCAGTATACTAATACCACCCTCACGGCAACCAACCCAGCTGGACTAGAAGAAAGTCTCATGAACTGCTAACATCGTGTACATCTCACCTGGATTCGACCCAACTGGATCCCACCGCACTGTAACTCCTGTAACACTGGACATGAGGAAAGTGCATCACCACCAAGCTGCCCGCCTGCACAGACATGTTATAAGCTCAGCAGCAGTGCCCAGGTATCAACCATACCAACGGAACCTCGGGCCGGTGACCCGTACCGTAGACTGCAGAAAGAGAAAACCGTAATTGCGGCTGTGATGATAAGAACTCACAACCATTTACATTAAAGGAAGGTCCATAGCCACGGACTATAGAGCTGAATGCTAGAGGGATTACTACTACTGCGTCTCGCCTCCGTATATATGTACTAACCATGTCCTGTATGTCATTGTTGAAAGGCCAAATAAAACGCTTATATATATATATATTATTTTTTTTTTTTTTTTTTTTTTTTTATACACACACGGCCTAGTGCCCGCAGATAGGAGCATAACAGGCAGTACTACTTTTTATTTTATTTTATTTTTTAAATACTACACTCCATGCTGAAAAGCCAATAAACAAGACACAAGGTAGAAGCGAGGCTTCTCATGCAGGAGAATATAAACATACATAATAAATATATACATCCATCAAACCTGTTTAGTTATTTATATATGTATTTATTCTTTTTTTTTTTTTTTTTTTTTATACCTTTATCGTAATATGTATATTCCATTTTTTTTTTTTTTTTTTTTTTCTTTTTTTATCCATAAAATTACATTGTTAGATCATTTATTATTAGTATCATTTCATTCTTTTTAATCACGTTTTATTTTAATTTTTTTTTTTTTTTTTTTTTATAATACCTAGATATATATATATATACTCAGTTCCATTATTATTATTATTTTTTTTTTTTTTTATGATACCCTTTGTTATTCATTTATATATTTTAATGCCTATAATATATTAATTCGGTTAGTAATTATTATTTTTTTTTTTTAAAACGTATAGCCAGAAAAAACCTCCATATATGCTAATGATATCCCATTGCTCGGGGCTGCACCTGAGTTGCCCAATTTCCAGGAAAATATGTGCGGGTAACCTACAGGCTCTGTAAATTCACCCTGAAGCCATTAAACGACCATTGAGATTGTTTTTTTTTTGTATTTTAAATTTTTCATTTATTAAGGCAGGGACACCGCCTCTACCCGTGATTCTAACTCTGCACAAGAACCATCCTCCCCGCAGTACTCACCAATCACAGAGAGGGACGGAACCTCCAAAGGAGCGGGTACGGGCTGCAGCGACCAGGCCGAGCCCTGGAGTGACGGTCAGGCAACAGCCTCGATACGGTGATTGTATAACCAGACTCCTCCGATGCGCCTGACATCCGTCCTAAAGACGATGATAAGCGCCACCTGAGGATCTGGAGCGCCCATTTCTCCCTGAAACCCAGGAACGGCAACAGGACTGGCGCATGTGGAATCCATTACGGCCATGCCTCCAGGCAACCTAAGGGAAGAAAAAACCGCACCTGTGCCTGCGTGAAGGGGAGGAAGGAGGGGGGGGGTGTCGCCATAATGGCTGCAAATAAGACCCAGAGAGCCTCATGGTACGGAAGGGGCTCTGATCGCAAAGCTTGGACAGTAGGAATACCCCTTAGAAGCCATAGGCACAGGTGCACCGCAATCGGACATGGCAAGCACGAGAGGTTAATCTATAATACTGGACAGGAGACTGGGGCAAGCTAAAACAAGCACCACATATGAAAACTCGCCTGCCCAGCGGTGCCCAGTACGGGACCCGGTAAACGCTTCAGGGGAAGAGGGGCGGGGGTTAGGCGAAGCGATCTAGCTTGCGCCATGGGAGCTAAAGGAGGCCGTCCAAAGCAGCAGGGGGGGGGGGTGAGGACCCCATATTGCCCTACATTACCGGGGAGACCAACAATCCCGCCCGGCTTGCTTAGCCCTAACGCCATGGAACAGAAGCTAGGAAGGGGGGGGGGGGGGGGGCGGTAACACAGCGCAGCACCACAGACATCACAGGATGGGTCGAAAGAAACGGCGCACACACGCGGGAAGCTGGGGGATAATAAAAGTCGGGGGGGGTTAGGAGGAACGGCGAGCAGACCGCCGGACCTTCGCTGAAGCGCTGGAGCTGCATGTATACCGCAGCAGCAGCTGCACAAAGCCCCAGAAGCAGGCACAGGGGAGGAGGATGGCAGGGTAGAGCTCAAGCTGCTCTAACAGAGCACAGCTAACCCTCCCCTCCTCATGTAACTCACCAGGGAGCAGCTCAAAAGGGCAGAACCACCTGTGGACTCCTGGTGTGGACAAAGCAAAGGAGTATGTCCATACTAATCTGCTTCCACTTGCAAGAGGAAGTGACCAGGACAGAGATGATGTATATGTGACCTTCAGGATTTCCTGCACCGCCCTCATCCTGTCTAAGGAGGTTCCCCAGTGATTAACCCTCAATGACCCTAATCTGCAACCTACTTAACCATTACTGAGACGGGGCCAGATTCCTAAATGCCCCTAAGGGGAAAAGGGGGGGGGGGAGGACCATCAGTCCCTAAGCACCCTCCCTATACAGTCAGGCGCTTTCCAGTCTACTACTGGTACTACTACTACCCCTACACAGCAGCAAATCTCCTGCCTTGTCAGTCAGGTCCCATACTGTACTGCTTCTGTCGCTGCTATGATATCACTGTTATTTATATAATGTTACATCACTGTGTTATTGTAGTGGTCGGGTTTGGGGTGCCCCCAATGCTACACTGGGTTTACCAGACACTGTTGAGGTGTCACCACATGTTGCTTCTCTCCAGAAGGGTAGTAAGGCATAGCGCACCCCAGTGGGAAATAAGTCCAGAGGGTCAGGGTCTGCAGTAAATCAGTGTGCTTCTTTACTGGAAAAACTCAAGTGCAAAACAATACAGGCAAGACACTGAGTTGGCTTCTCCAGTCTCCTCCCGGGCAGAAGAGGGTTCCATGCTGAGGAAAGGCATGAACTAGCTGTCCCCTGTCTCTCAGAAGGCGGGTAACCTGGCCAAAGGACTGGTGGCCCAGGATCTGTAGCTCAGACATCTTTGTGGCTCCCTGGTCACAGTACTGGTGACCCAGGGTCTGTGGCAGAGTATCCCTGTCTCAGCTTTTTCTTCTGGTTATTCATGCAGTCTCTTCTACGAAACACTGGTTCCTATCTGCAGACAACTATCGGATCTGGCTGCTCTTCTTATATACAATTTCTAGCTGAACTAGAACCTTCTAGTAGAGTGGAAAAACTCAGCTTAATCATATACAGTTGCAAGAAAAAGTATGTGAACCCTTTGGAATTATATGGATTTCTGCACAAATTGTCCATAAAATGTGATCTGATCTTCATCTAAGTCACAACAATAGACAATCACAGTCTGCTTAAACTAATAACACACAAAGAATTAAATGTTACCATGTTTTTATTGAACACACCATGCAAACATTCACAGTGCAGGTGGAAAAAGTATGTGAACCCCTAGACTAATGACATCTCCAAGAGCTAATTGGAGTGAGGTGTCAGCCAATTGGAGTCCAATCAATGAGATGAGGTGTTGGTTACAGCTGCCCTGCCCTATAAAAAAACACACACCACTTCTGGATTTGCTTTTCACAAGAAGCATTGCCTGATGTGAATGATGCCTCGCACAAAAGAGCTCTCAGAAGACCTACGATTAAGAATTGTTGACTTGCATAAAGCTAGAAAGGGTTATAAAAGTATTTCCAAAAGCCTTGCTGTTCATCAGTCCACGGTAAGACAAATTGTCTATAAATGGAGAAAGTTCAGCACTGCTGCTACTCTCCCTAGGAGTGGCCGTCCTGTAAAGATGACTGCAAGAGCACAGCGCAGACTGCTCAATGGGGTGAAGAAGAATCCTAGAGTGTCAGCTAAAGACTTACTAAAGTCTCTGGCATATGCTAACATCCCTATTAGCGAATCTACGATACGTAAAACACTAAACAAGAATGGATTTCATGGGAGGATACCACAGAGGAAGCCACTGCTGTCCATAAAAAACATTTCTGTACATTTACAGTTTGCACAAGAGCACCTGGATGTTCCACAGCAGTACTGGCAAAATATTCTGTGGACAGATGAAACCAAAGTTGAGTTGTTTGGAAGAAACACACAACACTATGTGTGGAGAAAAAGAGGCACAGCACACCAACATCAAAACCTCATCCCAACTGTGAAGTATGGTGGTGGGGGCATCATGGTTTGGGGCTGCTTTGCTGCGTCAGGGCCTGGACGGATTGCTATCATCGAAGGAAAAATGAATTCCCAAGTTTATCAAGACATT
The DNA here is from genome assembly GCF_905171765.1 of Bufo bufo. Taxonomy (NCBI): domain Eukaryota; kingdom Metazoa; phylum Chordata; class Amphibia; order Anura; family Bufonidae; genus Bufo; species Bufo bufo. The sequence goes on along the minus strand of NC_053390.1, from coordinate 31,668,127 downwards.
TAAGGCCATCTGTCCACCAGCTGAAGCTCAACAGAAGATGGGTGCTGCAACAGGACAACGACCCAAAGCATAGAAGTAAATCAACAACAGAATGGCTTAAACAGAAGAAAATACGCCTTCTGGAGTGGCCCAGTCAGAGTCCTGACCTCAACCCGATTGAGATGCTGTGGCATGACCTCAAGAAAGCGATTCACACCAGACATCCCAGGAATATTGCTGAACTGAAACAGTTCTGTAAAGAGGAATGGTCAAGAATTACTCCTGACCGTTGGGCACGTCTGATCTGCAACTACAGGAAACGTTTGGTTGAAGTTATTGCTGCCAAAGGAGGTTCAACCAGTTATTAAATCCAAGGGTTCACATACTTTTTCCACCTGCACTGTGAATGTTTACATGGTGTGTTCAATAAAAACATGGTAACATTTAATTCTTTGTGTGTTATTAGTTTAAGCAGACTGTGATTGTCTATTGTTGTGACTTAGATGAAGATCAGATCACATTTTATGACCAATTTGTGCAGAAATCCATATCATTCCAAAGGGTTCACATACTTTTTCTTGCAACTGTATGGTGACATCACTATGTTATATACTGTGACACTACTGTGTTATCTATATACTGTGACATCACAGGTTTATATACTGTGACATCACTGTGTTATCTGACATCACTGTGTTATATTCTGTGACATCACTGTGTTATCTATATCCTGTGACATCACTGTGCTATATACTGTAACATCACTGTGTTTTTTATATACAGTGTTTTACACTGTTATATTCTGTGACATCACTGTGTTATCTGTATACTGTGACATCACTGTGTTATTTATATTATATGACATCACTGTGTTATCCATATTCTGTGACATCACTGTGTTATCTATATTCTGTCACATCACTGTGCTATCTATACACTGTGACATCACTGTTATATACTGTGACATCACTGTGTTATCTATATATTGTGACATCACTATGTTATATTCTGTGACATCACTGTGTTATATACCGTTACATCACTGTGTTATATACTGTGACATCACTGTGTTATCTATATTTTGTGACATCACTGTGTTATCTATATTCTGTGACATCACTGTTATATACTGTGACATCACTGTGTTATCTATATTTTGTGACATCACTGTGTTATCTATATTTTGTGACGTCACTGTGTTATCTATATTCTGTGACATCACTGTTATATACTGTGACATCACTGTGTTATATATTGTGACATCACTGTGTTCTGTACTGTGACATCACTGTGTTATCTATATTTTGTGACATCACTGTGTTATGTACTGTGACATCACTGTTATATACTGTGACATCACTGTGTTATATATTGTGACATCACTGTGTTCTGTACTGTGACATCACTGTGTTATATATTGTGACATCACTGTGTTCTGTACTGTGACATCACTATGTTATCTATATTTTGTGACATCACTGTGTTATATTCTGTGACATCACTGTGCTCTGTTCTGTGGCATCACTGTTATATACTGTGACATCACTGTTATATACTGTGACATCACTGTGTTATATACTGTGACATCACTGTGTCATCTATATACTGTTTTACATATACCGTAACTCTAGAAAGTTCATTAACATCAGAAACCCACAGATGATGAATAGTAGAAACTTGCAGAACGTTCCGCCATTCTGTAATGGACCTGTGGGGCTCTTTTTCCCCGAATAGAAGCAGCGGCTTTATAATAAGATGCCATGGACGAGAAAATACTATATCCTAATAATGCGATTCTCTCCCGGCGCAGCGAACCTTAGAGAAAGTCAATACCAGCTGATTATGGAGTGAAGAGACCGAGAAACCAAACCGAGAACAAACATGGCCTCGCTCACCTATCATTATCTGCCGCTTCCCAGCGCAAGGCTCCGGGCTCCGGGCTCCGGCGAAAATCTCCTGGACGAGCGGAATATTATATTATTATTGTAAAGAGAGTTTTATTTGTATTACATCATTTACTAGAATATGCACGTCTCATTATACCTAAGAGATAGAGAGAGAGAGAGAGAGAGAGAGAGAGAGAGAAAGATAGGTAGATATGAGAGACAGATCTGAGATAGATAGAGAGAGATAGATAGATAGATGGATAGATGGATAGATAGATAGATAGATAGATAGATAGATAGATAGATAGTAGATAGATAGATAGATAGATAGTAGATAGATAGATGGATAGATGGATGGATAGATAGATAGATAGATAGATAGTAGATAGATAGATAGATAGATAGATAGATAGATAGATAGGAGATAGATAGATAGTAGATAGATAGATGGATAGATGGATAGATAGATAGATAGATAGATAGATAGTAGATAGATAGATAGATAGTAGATAGATAGATGGATAGATGGATGGATAGATAGATAGATAGATAGATAGTAGATAGATAGATAGATAGATAGATAGGAGATAGATAGATAGATAGATAGATAGTAGATAGATAGATGGATGGATGGATAGATAGATAGATAATAGATAGATAGATAGATAGATAGATAGATAGATAGATAGGAGATAGATAGATAGATAGATAGATAGATAGATAGATAGATAGATAGATCTGAGATCTCTCACTTCAGGAGACTGTCTGATCTCTGTCCAGACTTCACCTCCATGGAGGAGGAAGAGAGACTCTCCATACTGCTGGGAGAGGAGGAGAACACAGCGGCCATAGCAGCACAATATATTACTGCCTGCCATAGACTGAGAGGAGCCTGATATACCATGGACTCCTATATTCCCGCCCCAGATGTGTCCCCATCCCCCAACCATGCCCAATAAGTTCCCACTTGCTTTGGCAATGCTAAAATGTATTTAGTCCTGCCAATAAAGCTAATTTGATAGATAGATAGATAGATAGATAGATAGATAATAGATAGATAGATAATAGATAATAGATAATAGATAGATAGATAGATAGATAGATAATAGATAGATAATAGATAGATAGATAATAGATAATAGATAGATAATAGATAGATAATAGATAGATAGATAATAGATAATAGATAGATAATAGATAGATAATAGATAGATAGTTAGATAATAGATAATAGATAGATAGATAGATAGATAGATAGATAGATAGATAATAGATAGATAGATAGATAATAGATAATAGATAGATAGATAATAGATAATAGATAGATAATAGATAATAGATAATAGATAGATAATAGATAATAGATAATAGATAGATAATAGATAATAGATAATAGATAGATAATAGATAGATAATAGATAGATAATAGATAGATAATAGATAATAGATAATAGATAGATAATAGATAGATAGATAATAGATAATAGATAGATAATAGATAATAGATAATAGATAGATAATAGATAATAGATAATAGATAGATAATAGATAATAGATAATAGATAGATAATAGATAATAGATAGATAGATAGATAATAGATAGATAGATAGATAATAGATAATAGATAGATAATAGATAGATAATAGATGATAGATAGATAATAGATAGATAATAGATAGATAATAGATAATAGATAGATAATAGATAATAGATAGATAATAGATAGATAATAGATAATAGATAATAGATAATAGATAGATAGATAATAGATAATAGATAGATAATAGATAATAGATAGATAATAGATAGATAATAAATAGATAGATAGATAGATAGATAATAGATAATAGATAATAGATAGATAATAGATAGATAGATAATAGATAGATAATAGATAGATAGATAATATATAATAGATAGATAGATAATAGATAGATAGATAGATAATAGATAGATAATAGATAGATAGATAATAGATAATAGATAGATAATAGATAATAGATAATAGATAGATAGATAATAGATAGATAATAGATAGATAATAGATAGATAGATAATAGATAGATAATAGATAGATAGATAGATAATAGATAGATAGATAATAGATAGATAGATAATAGATAGATAATAGATAATAGATAGATAATAGATAATAGATAATAGATAGATAATAGATAATAGATAATAGATAGATAATAGATAGATAGATAATAGATAATAGATAATAGATAATAGATAATAGATAGATAGATAATAGATAGATAATAGATAATAGATAATAGATAGATAGATAGATAATAGATAATAGATAATAGATAATAGATAATAGATAGATAATAGATAATAGATAGATAATAGATAATAGATAGATAGATAGATAGATAATAGATAATAGATAGATAATAGATAATAGATAATAGATAATAGATAGATAGATAATAGATAATAGATAGATAATAGATAATAGATAGATAATAGATAGATAATAAATAGATAGATAGATAGATAATAGATAATAGATAATAGATAGATAATAGATAGATAGATAATAGATAGATAATAGATAGATAGATAATATATAATAGATAGATAGATAATAGATAGATAGATAGATAATAGATAGATAATAGATAGATAGATAATAGATAATAGATAGATAATAGATAATAGATAATAGATAGATAGATAATAGATAGATAATAGATAGATAATAGATAGATAGATAATAGATAGATAATAGATAGATAGATAGATAATAGATAGATAGATAATAGATAGATAGATAATAGATAGATAATAGATAATAGATAGATAATAGATAATAGATAATAGATAGATAATAGATAATAGATAATAGATAGATAATAGATAGATAGATAATAGATAATAGATAATAGATAATAGATAGATAGATAGATAATAGATAATAGATAATAGATAATAGATAGATAATAGATAATAGATAGATAATAGATAATAGATAGATAGATAGATAGATATGGTGTAGAGGTAGTGGCTGTAGAGGCAGCACACTTTAACTTGACACTGAATGCATTAAATACACAGTGTGGGGTTTCGCTCTGGTAGACAGGATTAGCGGACGCAGTACAGAGGCAACAACAAGTTCTTTGGATCAAACAATTCAGTGTTTTATTTACACTTTAGGCAAGTGACAAAACAAGCAGTCCTAATCCAGCAAAAAGTCACCTTGTGGTGTTGGTGGTAATTCAGACCATGCGGCAATTCTGCCTCAAAGAGTCCTTGACCATAGCAGTACCAACCTGTTTTCACGCCAAACAGGTAGCAAGCCTTCATCCAGACACAAGGCTCCCAGATCCCAACACAGAGACCTCGCTTCTGAGCCCAGCTGCCTATTTAAGGACAGCCAGGTGCTGCCAAAACCCGAATCTGCACTTAAAATCCGTTTTGGTATTTGACCTCACCTGGCTGTAAATCAGCCCAGCACCTCATGCTGGGAGGAAAATACTTGTTTTCCCAGACCAAACCTCTCACTGTGTCACAACAGTTGCAGTAAAGTTAACCTGAGCATCAGTTTTGTTGTGTTAAGTGTAAGTTAACACATATATATCACAGAGTATCCCGATCTGTATCCTGGGTGGTAGGGCCTGTGACTGGCCACATGTATCCATTTCCAGGAGGACGGCTGATACAATGTATCGATAATTGTCTGATTACGATGAGGCAGAGCGATGAGACGATCGTATCCACCGTGCGGAGCACACATGTGATTTCTGGTTGTATGATATGATTTTCTAGTCTAGGAAAAACAGTTCGTCTGTGGAAATCCTAAACCGCCTGGATACGGAATAATGAGGTCCCATTCCTGCCGCTCATAGGGATCTTATAGGACGTCTACTGATTTTATAACGGCACCTGAAGATACAGATTTGTGCTGAATATTAGTAATTGTTAGACTGCAGGTTGTTCTGCCATCATTTTCAGGGCAGTAGTTGTAGTTGGTACTGTTGTATGGGCAGGACGAGGTGGCTGGTGGCATGGGTGCCTGCTATTGTGTGTGGTGGTTAGTATGTGCCTGGTATGGTATAACCTCTGCTTTATTGCTGGCACATTATGACGGGTAATACTACATAGCTGGCAGTATTGGTTTGATATTACTCTTGCTTTGTGGGTACATTGTGTGTCTGACACTTTGTTATGGGCATTGCTGTACGGCGGATACCATTTTATTGGTACTACTGTGAGGCGGGCACTATTATATCATCTATGTGTGCCTGTTATTGTGTGGACACTGTTATATGGCTGGCACATTGTTACGGGTACTACTGTGGGGTGTGCACTGTGTGGGTATTAATGGGGAACATTGTGCACCCTGAATGTAGTGCCAAGTCAGTGCTCAGCAATGCAGCTGCTTTGCACACAGTTCAGAAGCATAACCTGAAATCCTGGAGGCCTCAGTGCAAAATCTATATACCAACCCAGCATGTGCCATGTATAATACTGGATATTTCCATGGCAGAGGGACCTTTCGTGTTATTGCTACCTCTGTGCCCCCTGTGCCCATGCCCCCAGCACAGTTCCTTTTACCATTGGACTTTACACCCAATAGTCCTCCACCATGCCAACCAAACTTTCTGGGTTCTACTGTATTGCTCTTATTAAACATTTAAACTTTGTGACACTTTCCGCTTTCAGGAATTTTCCAAATATGCCCAGTTTTGGGAGAGGCGTTCATAAGAACACCCTTCAAGGAATTGTCCTGACAAAATCGGGAGAGTTGTCAGATAAGCCTTCTATGAGTGCATTCACACTGATGAGATCAGAGCAGCTGCTAAAATCTAGTAAATGCCTCATCTGGCATCATACATCCTCTCGCCTCCCCCGTAATGCCCACTACGCTTGTTTACTGCTGCTGTGCAAACAAATATGTTACAAGATGGTGCAGGAGTGATCATGCCTCTGTGGACGATGACACAACATCTCCGAACGTCTACAGGTGAATTAGGAAAAGAAGCAGACATCTGTGCTTGTGATGGACCATTAGGGAGGCAGGTTATAGCAGCTCCGTGCCATACACCAGGCGGGTGATTATAAAAATCTCATCAAATATTTACTGTACTGGTATCATTAATATGACTGGAGATACTACATGCATGTAGAATGCACTCTCCAGTCACTTTAATAAGTCCACTATTCTACCTTAAGAACCCCCCATTAACTTCTTCACTATACTAAACCTGCTGGAATATTGTTAACCAGACCTTCATGGATAACAGATCTTAATCATAATTGGTAACAGGTTGGGTGACACTCCAACTGGGTAGATACATAGAGGTATCAGAAGACGGTTCCCAGGCCGAGTTACAATAGAAAAATTAAAACTCCTGTACTCCACTAGATTGCTTCAACACGTATTTTATTTAACAAGCAGATTTGCAGTTCAAATGAAATGTACTGAACGTTTTCGGCATTTAGCCTTCTTCAGAACACTGGATGAGCCGCACTGTGTGGAGAATTGAAAGTAGGGTAAAGTACCCACAGCCAGTAGCAGATAGGGTAGAGCAACCAAAAATGGTCCTGGTGTATTGGGCTCTGTGGCCCTGGTCAGCGCTGGGTTTAAACTGGGCAGCAGCCCTATAGGAATGGTGCCAGATCTTAATCATAACCATGAGAAACCACCATGTCTGACCCCCCCCCCCCACACCTTTAAAAAAAGCTGCATCTGCTACTAGGATCCCATAGAACAACTTATACTACATCGAACACCACGACCTCCATCAGTAGCATGTGAGCCCTGAAATACTATATCCTTGGTACTCTAAATCCCACCTTCCACTGCTTGTCACCCCCATTATGCAGATATTTTCTCTCAGCCACTATAAAGATAGGGATATTCTTGGTTTGGGGTCCCTTGGCTCTATTAGGAGGTGATCTCCTGCCATCTTATTTCAATGTGAATTCAAAGATTCGAGAATAAATAGGCTTATGCAGGCTAAGTGAATAAAAATCATTATATATAATCAACTCACATACATAGTAAAATCCCTCTGACCTGTGATCACTGGGTAGGCTCCTATCAGCTGTCTGGAGGGCACACTCTGATAGATGACACTCTTTTAAACCATCCTAACAGTGCACAGAACCATAGCTGACACCCAGTAATGGTGGAATACAAGAGAGGGAGTCTTCTGACATCCTTCCTTATGGATGTTCTAAAGGAGCTTCAAGCTCTTTGTTAATGCATACAAATGTATATCTTCTGACCACCCTGAGATGCTTCTCAGTGTGCAGTATGCATGTCCTGTAAGTTAACAACTCTGGAATGTGGCCTGGTGATTATCTGACACAGAACAATGGCGTTGTATATGTTAATATAAAAGGTAATATAATAATTAAAGAGGAAAGAACCAATCAGTACTTATGTCACAAGCAGACAGCTGAGAAGTTCTGACAGGAGCCGTTCAGATCCTCCCCCTTGAGTTTCTTTGTTTTGGTTTCTGTTCCTCACCTCGTTAGGCTATCTCAGCTGTCATGCAGTCAGACTCATTACCTACCTTTATATTCTCCCCCATAAGGTAGTTGGGTGTGGCTGATACAACTTCCTGGAATGAGTGTGCATGCTGTCTTCAGCTCCCAGCTCCCAACTACCAGTTCTCAGTTCGTCTGCAGATAAGTGTTGTTTTAGTATTTATGATTTTCTGTTGTCTGGATCCAGGTGACCCTGACTCCCTCCGTGTCTGTGTAGGGAGCCGGTGGTCGTGTCCCCTCACTATTGTAGGGCCTTCAGGTTCAGATAGCCGAGGTACGTGGATATGCGCCCATTCACCTTTAGAGTGGTCGCATATGCTGAGCAATAAGGGAGAGCGGCAGGTCGATTGCAGGGGTCTCCCTTTTTGTTCCTTAGTTGTGGATCCAGTGAGTCATCGTATGTTATTTGTATCATCTTGTCTCCTGTACACCATCCGGGACATTATCAGCCACCAAAACCGTCTAGCATGGATCCGGTTTCACTTTTGGCTGAACGCTTTCAGGGTCTTGCTTTGGAGGTAGCTGATCTCCGTAAGACTTTTTCTCAGTTTCAAGTGACCGGTTCAGCTTGCGTTCATGGAGTTTGTGCTGAGCCTAAGATTTCGCTCCCGGATACGTTTTCCGGGGGTAGTGAGAATTTTGTACGTTTTAGAGAGGCCTGCAAACTCCATTTTCGCCTTCTTCCCCATTCTTCCGGTGATGAAGAACGAAGGGTGGGCATCATTATATCGCTGCTCAGGGGTAATGCTCAGTCCTGGGCCTTTTCGCTGCCGGAGAGGGCACGGCCCCTCCGTTCAGTGGATGAATTCTTTTTAGCCCTGGGTCAGATATATGATGATCCGGATCGTATTGCTCTGGCTGAGTCTAAACTACGTCTGTTATGCCAGGGTAAACAATCCGCAGAGATATACTGCTCAGAATTTCGGAGATGGGCAGCAGATACGGGTTGGAATGATGCTGCACTCCGAAGTCAATTTTGTTATGGTCTTTCTGAGGGATTGAAAGATGCATTTGCCTTTCATGAAAGACCTACCTCCTTGAATTCTGCTATGTCTCAGGCTGTTCGTATTGACAGGCGTCTTAGAGAAAGAGGAGAGATTTCTCCTTCTTATCATGCTCAGTCCCGGGACAGTGCAGCGGTGTCATTCTGTGCACAGGGGTCTCAGTCGCTGTCAGCCCCTTCTGAGCAGGAGCCCATGCAGCTGGGGTTGATTGCCTCTGACAATAGAGGATTCAGCCCGCAGGGGAGGGTTTGCTTTTGTTGTGGAGGTATAAATCATCTGGCAAATGTTTGTCCCTCTAGGAGATTCAGGCAGTTTTCTGGGAGTAATAAAGAGACAAAAAGGAAGAAATCTTTTAAGAATATTCCATCTGTTACTATTGGCAGGGTTGAGGCGGAAATTGAAGAATTGTCTTTTGCTTGTAGTTCCCGTTTTGTCCTGCCTGCTAGGGTGGCGCTAGAGAGCAAGAGCATTTTTTGTGAGATTTTTGTGGATAGTGGAGCAGCTGTCAACCTCATTGATAACCAATTTGCAATAACTCATGGTTTCCAGGTTTGCACTTTGCGAAAAAATATTCCTGTTTTTTCTATTGATTCAGCTCCACTTTCTCAGAAATCATTAAAGGGCATAGTTCACAATATCCGTTTAATTGTGAATGATACTCATGTTGAGGATGTGTCATGTTTCGTCCTTAGCGGTTTGCCTACTCCTCTAGTGTTGGGGCTACCCTGGCTCTCTAAACATAACCCCACCATTGATTGGCCAGCGAGGCAAATAAATGGTTGGAGTGACTTTTGCAGAGAGAATTGCCTCATAACATCTATTTCTGGGGTTTCTTGTCTCCGCTTCTGGTTTTCGCATGGACCCCGAGAAGGTCCGCGCTGTGCTTGAGTGGGAGCTTCCTGAGAATCAGAAGGCGCTGATGCGTTTTTTGGGCTTTGCTAATTATTACAGGAAATTTATTTTGAATTATTCCTCTGTTGTTAAACCACTCACGTATATGACCAGAAAGGGGGTAGATTTTTCTTCCTGGTCGGTAGAGGCGCGTAAGGCCTTTTCTGATATCAAGGAGAGTTTTGCTTCCGCTCCCATCCTAGTACAACCTGATGTTTCCTTACCCTTCATAGTTGAGGTTGATGCTTCTGAGGTAGGGGTGGGGGCGGTCTTGTCTCAGGGTTCCTCTCCTGCCAAATGGCAACCGTGTGCCTTTTTCTCAAAGAAGCTCTCCTCCGCAGAGAGAAATTATGATGTGGGAGATAGGGAATTGTTGGCCATCAAGTTGGCTTTTGAGGAATGGCGCCATTGGCTAGAGGGAGCCAGACACCCTATTACCGTGTTTACTGACCATAAAAATCTGGCCTACTTGGAGTCAGCCAAGCGTCTGAACCCGAGACAGGCCAGATGGTCTTTGTTCTTTTCAAGGTTTAATTTTGTTGTTACGTTCCGCCCTGGGGTTAAGAATGTGAAGGCAGATGCCCTGTCACGTTGTTTCCCGGGAGGTGGGAATTTTGAAGACCCGGGTCCCATTTTAGCTGAAGGTGTGGTGGTCTCTGCTCTTTTTCCTGAATTGGAGGCAGAGGTGCAGGCAGCCCAGTCAGAAACTCCTGATCTTTGTCCTCCTGGGAGGTTGTTTGTGCCTCTCGCTTTGAGACACAAGATTTTTAAAGAACACCATGATACGGTCCTTGCTGGGCACCCGGGGACAAGAGCCACACTGGATCTCATTGCTCGGAGATTCTGGTGGCCTGCGCTTCGTAAGTCGGTTGAGGGTTTTGTGGCAGCTTGCGAGACTTGCGCTCGTGCCAAGGTCCCTCACTCACGGCCATCAGGTCCTCTCCTTCCTTTGCCCATTCCTTCCCGTCCTTGGACACATCTGTCCATGGACTTCATAACGGACTTGCCTCGTTCCTCGGGGAAGTCTGTGATTCTGGTGGTGGTGGACCGTTTTAGCAAAATGGTGCACTTTATCCCTTTTCCCGGTTTGCCCAATGCTAAGACGCTGGCGCAGGCATTTGTTGACCACATTGTCAAATTGCATGGGATTCCTTCTGACATAGTCTCTGATAGGGGCACGCAGTTTGTTTCCAGATTCTGGAAGGCTTTCTGTTCTCGCTTGGGGGTTCGCTTGTCATTCTCTTCTGCTTTCCATCCGCAGTCGAATGGCCAGACAGAGCGTGTCAATCAGAATCTGGAGACATATCTGCGCTGTTTTGTGGCGGAGAATCAGGAGGATTGGTGTTCGTTTTTGTCCCTTGCTGAGTTTGCTTTAAATAACCGTCGTCAGGAGTCCTCTGATAAGTCACCATTTTTTGGTGCATATGGGTTTCATCCGCAGTTTGGGACTTTCTCTGGAGAGGGCTCTTCTGGTTTGCCTGATGAGGACAGATTCTCCTCGTCTTTGTCATCTATTTGGCAAAATATTCAGGATAATCTAAAGAATATGAGTGAGAGATATAAGCGTGTGGCGGATAAGAGACGTATGCCTGGTCCGGACCTGAATGTTGGTGATTTGGTGTGGCTGTCTACCAAGAATATCAAATTGAAGGTTCCCTCCTGGAAGTTGGGTCCTAGGTTTATTGGGCCTTACAAGATCCTGTCTGTCATCAATCCTGTTGCCTACCGTCTTGATCTTCCTCAGACTTGGAAGATCCATAATGTTTTCCATAAGTCCTTATTGAAACCTTATGTTCAACCTATTGTACCCTCACCTTTGCCTCCTCCTCCGATTATGGTTGATGGGAATCTTGAATTTCAGGTTTCTAGGATTGTGGATTCTCGTCTTGTCCGCGGTTCCCTCCAGTACCTCGTTCATTGGGAGGGTTATGGTCCTGAGGAGAGGATGTGGCTCCCAGTGACGGACATTAAGGCCTCTCGCCTCATCAGGGCTTTCCATAGGTCCCATCCTGAGAAGGTGGGCCCTGAGTGTCCGGAGTCCACTCCTAGAGGGAGGGGTACTGTCACAAGCAGACAGCTGAGAAGTTCTGACAGGAGCCGTTCAGATCCTCCCCCTTGAGTTTCTTTGTTTTGGTTTCTGTTCCTCACCTCGTTAGGCTATCTCAGCTGTCATGCAGTCAGACTCATTACCTACCTTTATATTCTCCCCCATAAGGTAGTTGGGTGTGGCTGATACAACTTCCTGGAATGAGTGTGCATGCTGTCTTCAGCTCCCAGCTCCCAACTACCAGTTCTCAGTTCGTCTGCAGATAAGTGTTGTTTTAGTATTTATGATTTTCTGTTGTCTGGATCCAGGTGACCCTGACTCCCTCCGTGTCTGTGTAGGGAGCCGGTGGTCGTGTCCCCTCACTATTGTAGGGCCTTCAGGTTCAGATAGCCGAGGTACGTGGATATGCGCCCATTCACCTTTAGAGTGGTCGCATAGGCTGAGCAATAAGGGAGAGCGGCAGGTCGATTGCAGGGGTCTCCCTTTTTGTTCCTTAGTTGTGGATCCAGTGAGTCATCGTATGTTATTTGTATCATCTTGTCTCCTGTACACCATCCGTGACAACTTAACTTTAAAAAAAATACCCTTCCCTTACAAGACAATCTTTACCTCCTGCTTTACCTGCTGCTGCATCATGATATATAAATTTCAGATCAAGTATTGACCTCAAAGTAATGAGGAAGAGAAGCCACAACATATGCTCAGTCATCCTGCAGTCATACTTCCTAGATTTGTCATTTTGCGGACCCTATGGAGCCCATGAATAGAAATACTCAACCAAAGGTTGGACCAATGACAGTTTCTCAGGTTGTGAACTTCAAAAAACAAACCCAAGCATGACACCATGTTTTTCTCCTAAATGAGCTCTCTGTTTAGGCCATGACATGAACCAGCGCCACAAGGTTCCAGTCCTTGCTGAGGGGCTTCTCTATCCATGTTCCTGGAAGTGACCTTCATGCCCATCTTTACATCCTACTACACACCATCATCAGCTGACCGCTCAGGAGATCAGATTCCTCCTCTTTCCTGCTATACTCTATCTGTAGTGTCCCACTAGATAGGCGTGGGCACTACACAAGGGTCAATTGGTGTGCGTGTTACTCCTACTCACAAGGGACAGAAATGTTATATTTTATTATGCATTCAATGTATTTTCCAACGTGTTTTTATATGCAATGTTCCCCTGTATGATGCAATAGCAGGCCTAGTTGGGTGTAGTTAGACATCCCAGACACTAGAGGGAGATAGGGAGCCCCTAGTATAAATGTCCAGGCCCAGACAGGGAGAGGGAGTTCAGAGTCAGGAGTCTGCAGAGACAGAAGTTAGAAGGCACCAGCCAGGGACAAGCTGAGGGCCTCCTCCTGACATGCAGCTAGACAGCCCAGGCTTCTAGTTGTTACCAGGAGGCTAGTAGAGGGATCCTAGCCTACCTGCGGATCAAGAGAGCCTTAGTTAGCTCTGAAGACACCCCAGTTGCAGGACAGAACCTCCTGGGAGAAACCCACAGTCATTATCAAGACAAGTCCGGATATTACAAGCAAAGATAAGTAACACTGTTGGGCAGATGCTATATAGGAAGCAAAGCAAGGATTTAATACGAGAGGAAGATATATATATATACCAAGGATTTAAGCCACCATTTAGGCATCCGGGCCTTGGGATTGAAACCAGACAGGAGTTCTAGAAAGGACAGTGTACGCTATTTCTGAGGAAAGGTACAACCTGATTCTGAGTGCATTGTGGATTTACCCTCTGAGTATCTTGCATGATCAATACCTGCCATCTTGTGGAGTAAGCCTGCTTGTAAAGCTGTGATCTAAAGGACTGTGTTACCATCTGTATGTACAAAGTTGGACTATTAAGTAAAGCAAAGTTTGGTTCACTATACCACCTGTGTACCTCAATTATTCCAACTATAAATCGGTGTGCCACCGTTACAGGCACTGGCGTCACGAATCCAAAAGGGACCTTGCCCCAGGCACTCAAAATACCTGTAACATCCAGGGCACCTCATCCACCATCAGGCCTGGTCCCTACATACCGAGTGTGCCCCAGAGGAACTGTGTCTACCTCTCCTTCACTGCCGCATGCCTGCCCAGGGTTCTCCCATACAGTGAGCAACCCTCGATTGCCCATAACCGTGACCTCGCTTCGCTATACCCTGCAGGTCTGGCGTGCTGCATAAATTGGAGTCACGAACAGGATCCCGAACATTCCTGCGCCATTGCGGATATAAAACTGTGTGCTAAAAAGTGCCTTAAAGTGACCAAGCCCTATTGTTTTATTCAAAATTGCTGGGCCAAAGAACTGTAATAATCTGCGGTGTGAAGATAGTGTTTTCTGGACTGTTTGCTGCTTATTTGAGCCACCGCTTGCTGTCAGTGAATAGACAGCGTTTTGCTAAAGATGGCCGCTTAGCTTGCTTGAATTTACTGATGCGTCATCTTCATCCTGAATTGGCGGTAAAAGTTGGCGCCTTTTTGCTGAAAAGAGCGGGAAAGGCTCAATGTCGGCGCCACCGCCCTGTCTGGACATTTGCATGTCTGCAAAAATGGACTCCGCCTCCCCCATACTGGAGTACCTGGGGGGCGGCCTCCCAGTGCAATGGGAGGATCTGTCTGAACTTATTGGCGCCACCCTGTCGCTCTCCAGAGAAGGATCGAGCATGTTGAAGAGTGAAGACTGCTCTGTTGGGATGTCCGCGCCTGAATTGTTAAAGATGGATTGTATTGGTGTAGAGCCAGAGGACGCTCCACCGGCCTACTCTCTGGGATCGGAGAGACCCGCCTTCCCGCCACCGAGGACGCAACCGGAGACCTACTACGGCTCCTGGAGAGACTTCTTCCAGCCCTCATTCAAGTGGTCAGCGTTGATGGCAGAGATCCGGGAGGCCGCCATAAAGAAAACGACAAAGACAAAGATCTACTATGAGGAACTGGCAAAGACCGTTCATGAGCGCCACACTGACACCCAACCCCGCCTGGAAAGGAGAAAGGGGTTGGTTGTGGCCTTCGACAAGAACCGTGGCTACGGTTTCATACAGGACTATACCACCAGCAGAGACTTATATGTGAATCGGAGGTCCGTCAAGCGGAGTTACCTCTCCGAATATATGCACAACCTCCGCGAGGGAGAGGAAGTGGAGTTCACCCCTGCCGAGGGCCTGCGAGGCCCCTATGCCACTGCCGTGACCCGTCCCAAGAAAGAACCGGAGGACTGGGAAGCAGATGAGGACTACTCTGGCTGCGAGCGCGAACCAGCGCTCTCTCCAGAACCGGCCCATCATGCGTTTCAAGAGCGGGGCTCTTTCATTGGCCCGAATGTTTTCTGGCAGCCCACAGTATTGGAGAAGTGGGTGAGCCCCTATCCATCCCCCGAGCTGCCTCGCCGGGAGAAAACGATGCAAGAGATGGAGAATCTGAAAAGACTCCACGTTACCCTGGATAATATCCGGAAGGGTAAAAGACCTGATGCGCCACCTGAGCCTGCAGCGGCTGCGCAGGATGCACCCGTTATGGTACATGTGCCGGCGGCGACAGCGGAGGACAGCGATCCTGAGACCGAGAGCCTGGATGACCAGATCGTCCGTCTGGAGGAAAAGTTGCGGGAGTTACGCAGAATTGCCACCGCCAGGATCCAGACGCCACCCAGGAAGGAAAAGGTAAGGGTACCTGTCCCTACCAGCTGGCCACCTTCTGCTACCATGGCTGCGTTGAGGCCCCCAAGAAGGCCCTCTCACACTGTGACTTGCTGCGCAGAGCCAGTTGTTCCAGAGCCCACCAGACCGCTTGCGGCGGCGGTACCTAGGCAAGCACAGCCTACAATAGTGATGCCTGGACCGATGCGGTCAGCAACTGTCATTACCCCTAGGCCTATTAGGGGTCCCTTTATGCTGCAGCTGCCCCCCAATACCGTGTTGTGGGCACATCCGCCTGTGGAAGCTTATTACAGGCCTCATCTACAAGCAGAGCCAGGGAGCACCACTGAGATGCAAGGTGATTATGATATGCCCCTGTGAATTGGCCTGCTAGGCCGTTGATTTATTTGCTTTCATCAAAGGGACCTCATTGCTGAGAATTTAACCCTTCCAGGACAGGAGTCCTTTGTTTTGGTTCTTTGTTGTTGCTGCCAGTTTCCCACGGCTCAGTGGTGGTGGTCACCCACTGAAAACACCAATGTCAGCAAAGCCATCTTGTTTCCAGGACCTCCTGCCTGCTTCTTCAAAATTGTGCCAAGTTGTGCCTGTTTCTATGTTGCACCTTTAACCCTTTAACCCCCTTTTCAGGTTGATTAAGGGTATTACAGCACTTCTTTTATATATATATGCCAATGGAATAATGTGGGCTATTTTTATGTGCTGTCTTTTTATTGTACAACATTAAATTTCAAGGAAACGTGCCCGGAGATAGACTCAGAAGTACCTGAGCCTCTGAGATTTTGCTATTTTAAAGAAATGTGCCTAGAGATAGACTCAAAAGTACCTGAGCCTCTATTATCTTCTTCCTGACTTGTCTGGTGAAGGACGCTTGTTCTAAAAAAAAAGAAGGAAACCTGGGTACGGACTCATATTTGTTCCTTGAGCCTCCAAGAACTTTAAATCGTTTTATATATTGTTCTACTGTTCTATTATGGACAATTTGCACTTATGGACTATCCTGGTATCACTGATACGCTGCACCAGGTCAGCGCCCCTGTTCCCTCACACTATCCTGAGAGAAGAGAACGACGCCCCTTTTCACCGTCACTTGTTCCTAAGCCAGTGGAACTGCCTGATTTATGCATATAATGTATTCTTGCAAATGTGGATAAAATTTTCCTGCTTTGCATTATTTTCTCTTTTTCTGGTGCAGTATCCAGCTGGGCAGGGCCCCTCCATGTTGCGCCGAGGACGGGCAACGTTATAGCGTGGTGGTATGTAGTGTCCCACTAGATAGGCGTGGGCACTACACAAGGGTCAATTGGTGTGCGTGTTACTCCTACTCACAAGGGACAGAAATGTTATATTTTATTATGCATTCAATGTATTTTCCAACGTGTTTTTATATGCAATGTTCCCCTGTATGATGCAATAGCAGGCCTAGTTGGGTGTAGTTAGACATCCCAGACACTAGAGGGAGATAGGGAGCCCCTAGTATAAAGATCCAGGCCCAGACAGGGAGAGGGAGTTCAGAGTCAGGAGTCTGCAGAGACAGAAGTTAGAAGGCAGCAGCCAGGGACAAGCTGAGGGCCTCCTCCTGACATGCAGCTAGACAGCCCAGGCTACTAGTTGTTACCAGGAGGCTAGTAGAGGGATCCTAGCCTACCTGCGGATCAAGAGAGCCTTAGTTAGCTCGGAAGACACCCCAGTTGCAGGACAGAACCTCCTGGGAGAAACCCACAGTCCTTGACCAGACAAGTCAGGATATTACAAGCAAAGATAAGTAACACTGATGGGCAGATGGTTTAGGAAGCAAAGCAAGGATTTAATACGAGAGGAAGATATATATATATATATATACCAAGGATTTAAGCCACCATTTAGGTATCCGGGCCTTGGGATTGAAACCAGACAGGAGTTCTAGAAAGGACAGTGTACGCTATTTCTGAGGAAAGGTACAACCTGATTCTGAGTGCATTGTGGATTTACCCTCTGAGTATCTTGCATGATCAATACCTGCCATCTTGTGGAGTAAGCCTGCTTGTAAAGCTGTGATCTAAAGGACTGTATTACCATCTGTATGTACAAAGTTGGACTATTAAGTAAAGCAACGTTTGGTTCACTATACCACCTGTGTACCTCAATTATTCCAACTATAAATCGGTGTGCCACCGTTACAGGCACTGGCGTCACGAATCCAAAAGGGACCTTGCCCCAGGCACTCAAAATACCTGTAACATCCAGGGCACCTCATCCACCATCAGGCCTGGTCCCTACATACCGAGTGTGCCCCAGAGGAACTGTGTCTACCTCTCCTTCACTGCCGCATGCCTGCCCAGGGTTCTCCCATACAGTGAGCAACCCTCGATTGCCCATAACCGTGACCTCGCTTCGCTATACCCTGCAGGTCTGGCGTGCTGCATATCCCACCATTCATCACATAGGAACCCTGGATATTCTTCTTGTAATTTATCTTAGAACTTACTTTCCCTATTCAACAGGTACAAAACTAGGGATTTGGATCTTCTACCTCTTTAAGACATTACCTCTAGATTAGATCTTCCTGATCAGGCTTATACACCTACATCCCAGCAATGTTCACCATGGGTATAGGGTAAGATACCTCCCTACTTTTCTCTTGACCACAGATCCTCTTGAAAACGGTTGTGATTACATTGTCCTTGCTTCCTCAGTGATGTCACCTCCTCTTAGCTGATCACTGTGGCTAGTATTGGCCTCACAATAAAAATTGTGGAAGTCAGATGTTGAAGTGTTGTAGGCCTCACAATAAAAATTGTGAAAGTCAGATGTTCTCTGATGTTCACCATATTTAGGTCACTCCAACTATCTTCTGGAGCTGAATGCAGGGTAGACTGTAGTACACTCTGGTGGTTCAATTGCACCGATTGAAAACAAATCCAATTTATGATTTTATGACTCTCCACAGAACAAACTGCTTTGAGATGACTTGCAGTTTGCAAGTTGGTTGATGACCCACATTTTGCACGTCCTCCCCTCTGTCCTTCCAGGGCTCGTCACTCAGATATCAGCAAGGGTTAAGCTGATGTACGTCTGCAGCTCCACTATTTGCAGAAAGTGTTTTGCAGTGATAATCACCAGCTGTAATACCGCTATCCCTATGGGTTCAGATGTTGCCGTTATCTGGGCCCGCTTTCTGAAATGCATATTCCTCTTCCCCAGCGATAAGGAGGAAAAAATGCAGCCGAAGATGAAATTCTCAGAAAATCTATTTAATTCAGCGCCTCAGTAAACGTGATCTGCAGGAACTTGGCAAAAATGTCTCCGAAGGCCGGTCAGATGTCAGGGTGACCTAGATTCTCGGTCCATTGATTTTTACACCTATTGTCATGAACAGAT
Organism: Bufo bufo; assembly: GCF_905171765.1. NCBI lineage: Eukaryota > Metazoa > Chordata > Amphibia > Anura > Bufonidae > Bufo > Bufo bufo. The sequence continues at coordinate 31,648,797 of NC_053390.1, read as the reverse complement.
CTAAACTGTTGCAGTTGTTCGAAAGAGGTGAAATGTGAATCAGAATAATTTGTCCTATTCCCCCGAAATCTATAGGATCCCGGCGACCTGGTGATTATATCAATGTGTTTATAGGATTGTCTCCTCTGAGAGTAAAGAGGGCATCAGGAGTTATTGTGGTGGGTCAGGAAGAGGATAATGAGGGACAAGAAGGAAGGAGAGGTAGATGAGGGATAGGAAGAAGATGGATGGAAATCAAAAAGAAGAGGAAGAGATAGAGAAGGAATAAGAGGAGGAAGAGGTAGAAAAGGAATAAGAAGAGGATGTAGAGGGAAAGGATGGAAGAAGTAGAAGATGGACAGGAAGAAAACATAGCAAGAAGAATAGAAAGAAAGGCAGGAGATGGAAATGAACAGAGACAATGAGAAAGAAGGAGAAGAGCAAAAAGAAGGAAGGTAGGAAGGAAGGAGGGATATGGATAGGAAGATGAGCTATGGCAAAGAAAAAGGAGAAGAAAAGGAATAGGAGGGAAGAAAGGGACATGGAGAAACATTAGAAAGGAGAGGAATAGGAAGAAAGGTGGAGGGGGAAAAGATGGAAGAAGGGGGAGAAAAGAAATAGGCAGAATGAGGCCTAGGAAGTAATAAGAGGAAATAGAGGGAGAAGAAGAAAAAGAGGAGGAAGAATCAGAAAGGAAATTAAGAAACATAGAAGAGAAAGAATAAGGAAAGGAAGGAGTGGGATAGGTAGATGGGCCATAGGACGAAAGAAAAAAGGAAGCTGAAATAGAGGGAAATGAAAGAAGACAAGAAAGAACACAGCTAGGAAGAAAGAAGAGGAAGAAGAAGGATAGAAAGGAAGATAAGGAATAATTAGTAGAGGAAGAAGAAAAGTATACAGCCACACTACAAGGTACAAAGTCACATTACAAGGTACACATACTCCAAGGTACACAGCCAAACTACAAGGTACACAGTCACACTACAAGGTGCACAGTCACACTACAAGGTGCACAGTCACACTACAAGGTGCACAGTCACACTACAAGGTGCACAGTCACACTACAAGGTGCACAGTCACACTACAAGGTGCCTATCTACACTACAAGGTACACAGTCACACTACAAGGTGCACAGTCACATTACAAGGTGCACAGTCACACTACAAGGTACACAGTCACACTACAAGGTACACAGTCACACTACAAGGTGCCTATCTACACTACAAGGTACACAGTCACACTACAAGGTGCACAGTCACATTACAAGGTGCACAGTCACACTACAAGGTACACAGTCACACTACAAGGTACACAGTCACACTACAAGGTGCACAGTCACACTACAAGGTACACAGTCACACTACAAGGTACATAGCCACACTACAAGGTACGCAGTCACACTACAAGGTGCACATCCACACTACAAGGTACACAGTCACACTACAAGGTGCACAGTCACACCACAGGGTACACAGCCACACTACAAGGTGCACAGTCACACTACAAGGTGCACAGTCACACTACAAGGTGCACAGTCACACTACAAGGTGCACAGCCACACTACAAGGTGCACATCCACACTACAAGGTGCACAGTCACACTACAAGGTGCACAGTCACACTACAAGGTACACAGCCACACTACAAGGTGCACATCCACACTACAAGGTGCACAGTCACACTACAAGGTACACAGTCACATTACAAGGTGCACAGTCACACTACAAGGTGCACAGTCACACTACAAGGTGCACAGTCACACTACAAGGTGCACATCCACACTACAAGGTACACAGCCACACTACAAGGTGCACATCCACACTACAAGGTGCACAGTCACACTACAAGGTACACAGTCACATTACAAGGTGCACAGTCACACTACAAGGTACACAGCCACACTACAAGGTGCACATCCACACTACAAGGTGCACAGTCACACTACAAGGTGCACAGTCACATTACAAGGTGCACAGTCACACTACAAGGTACACAGTCACACTACAAGGTGCACATCCACACTACAAGGTGCACAGTCACACTACAAGGTACACAGTCACATTACAAGGTGCACAGTCACACTACAAGGTGCACAGTCACACTACAAGGTGCACAGTCACACTACAAGGTGCACATCCACACTACAAGGTACACAGCCACACTACAAGGTGCACATCCACACTACAAGGTGCACAGTCACACTACAAGGTACACAGTCACATTACAAGGTGCACAGTCACACTACAAGGTACACAGCCACACTACAAGGTGCACATCCACACTACAAGGTGCACAGTCACACTACAAGGTGCACAGTCACATTACAAGGTGCACAGTCACACTACAAGGTACACAGTCACACTACAAGGTACACAGTCACACTACAAGGTGCACATCCACACTACAAGGTGCACAGTCACACTACAAGGTGCACAGTCACACTACAAGGTACACAGTCACACTACAAGGTACACAGTCACACTACAAGGTGCACATCCACACTACAAGGTACACAGTCACATTACAAGGTACACAGTCACACCACAAGGTACACAGTCACACTACAAGGTACACAGTCACACTACAAGGTGCACATCCACACTACAAGGTACACAGTCACACCACAGGGTACACAGTCACACTACAAGGTACACAGCCACACTACAAGGTACACAGTCACACTACAAGGTACACAGTCACACTACAAGCTGCACATCCACACTACAAGGTACACAGTCACACTACAAGCTGCACATCCACACTACAAGGTACACAGTCACACTACAAGGTACACAGTCACACTACAAGGTACACAGTCACACTACAAGGTACACAGTCACACTACAAGGTGCACATCCACACCACAAGGTACACAGTCACACCACAAGGTGCACATCCACACTACAAGGTACACATACTCCAAGGCACAAAGTCACACTACAACATACATAGTCACACTGCAAGGTGCACAGTCATGCTACAAGGTACATAGTCATGCTACAAGGTACACAGTCATACTACAAGGTACTTAGTAGAAGTACAAGGTACACAGCCACACTGCAAGGTACACAACCACACTATAATATAAACCGTCATGCTACAAGGTACATATCCTCACTACAAGGTACACAATCACACTACAACATACAGAGTCACATTACAAGGTACACAGCCACACTACAAGGTGTACAGATACACTACAAGGTGTACAGATATACTACAAGGTGTACAGATACACTACAAGGTACATAGTCACACTACAAGGTGCATAGTCATGCTACAAAGTATACAGTCACACTACAAGGTACACAGTTATACTACAAGGTCAAGGTAAACAGCCATACTACAAGGTACAAAGTCACACTACAAGGTACACAGCCCCACTGCAAGGTACACCGTCACACTACAAGGTACATAGTCACACTATAAGGTACACAGCCATACTACAGGGTACACAGCCATACTACAGCTTACATAGTCACACTGCAAGGTACACAGTCACGTTACAAGGTATACAGTCACACTACAAGGTACATAGTCACACTACAAGGTATGCAGACATACTACAAGGTACACAGTCACACTACAAGGTACACAGCCATACTACAAGGTACGCAGTCAAACTATAAGGTACACAGACACACTACAAGGTACACAGTCACACTACAAGGTACGCAGTCAAACTACAAGGTACGCAGTCAAACTACAAGGTACACAGTCACACTACAAGGTACGCAGTCACACTACAAGGTACGCAGTCACACTACAAGGTACACAGTCACACTACAAGGTATGCAGACACACTACAAGGTACACAGCCATACTACAAGGTACACAGTCACACTACAAGGTACGCAGTCAAACTACAAGGTACACAGTCACACTACAAGGTACGCAGAAATACTACAAGGTACACAGTCACACTACAAGGTACGCAGACATACTACAAGGTACACAGCCACACTACAAGGTACACAGTCAAACTACAAGGTATGCAGACATACTACAAGGTACACAGTCACACTACAAGGTACACAGCCACACTACAAGGTACACAGCCATATTACAAGGTACAAAGTCACAGTACAAGGTAAACAGTCACACTATAAGGTACACAGCCTCATCACTCGTGATCAGTTTTTTTTTTAAGGGACACTTCTAAAAAAAAGCGGTTGTCCTTTTATGTCTTCCTGTGATGTCCTATAATCATCATCATCACCATCATCACTGCTGTTTATATTGTAATCAGTAATCCCCCACCACACCCCCTGTCTTGCTGGTATTATGGATTTCTGGTGGGATAAATATGGTAATAATATGCATCCTCGTCCACCTCTGTGGTCAATCTACCTACAATATGTGGGAGATCAGATTCCCACAGTTTATAGTACTCAGCGACCCTCATCAGTCAGTAACTCCCCCCCCGTTGCATTATAATATTATATCTGGTGCCCCTTCTTTTCCGTGCCTGTATAATTGATTTTACATTGCAGTACACGAGTCCCACAGGATTCTTCTTTGACTTCCTATCTGTACAACTTAATCATTATCACGGCCGTGGTTTTTGTATTGTTAGATGTGAATTCCTGTCTGACTCGCTTTACCGCTATTGAACAATTTGCTTCCATCTCAGCTGCTGTTTTATTCCCAGGTAGAAAACACAAAACCTTTTATATTCTTCCTCGTCTCCTCATCTGAGGTATTTCACACTGTACGGCAGGGCTGTCTCTCTTTAATGTGCCTCTCCTCTGGATTGCCTACGATAATCTGTAATTAGTCTCGTATTCTCCATGGTGGACGCGCTCTCCAGCTGGCCGCTCTTGTCTGAATGTATTTGTCGACCTCACAATAGAAGTGATCTATCAGTGATGAGACTGAGATGTCCATCATTACAGGCTACAATATAAATCGCCTTCCTCCAGCTTTTACCCCCCCCCCCCACGTTCGACAGAAACGTCAATCATATTCATATGACTTTATTCAGACACAGAACCACTAGAGTGCTCAGTATGGCGGAGTATGTGCAGCCATCTCTTCTAGGTGACATCTGCAAGGTATAGAAACCCCTATGGTATCCAGCAAGGTATTTGTGTAGAAGGTTTTAAAAAAAAATAGTTATATACTGTATACTATATATATATCAGCATATACAAATATTTATTGAATCACATTTAGTAAATATTTTTATTACTTAGCTTGTGAAAGCCTATTTATTCTCATATCTTTGAATTCATGTTAAAGCAGCATTGAACCAGGAGGATACGGTTTACACCGATCACTAGAGGAGTCAACGTATACTGTGTGTTCATAACTTATAGAAAAGCAGAGCGATTCACATTTCCATGGCTCCTTTCGAAGTTTTGCTACAGGTGCCATTGTCATTGTCACATTCTTTGGACCCCCGTATCCATCTTTGTTAGACATTCTAATGAGTGATCAGTCCTTGATTTTATTGCACACATAGCCCCTAATAAACATGGTGCCCAAGGTGAATGTAGGGTACACAGCCCTGTCTATATAAGATCTCACAGTTGACAATTCATACCAGAGCAAAAATCAAGCCATGAAGAGGAAAAAAACTGTCTGTAGAGCTCAGAGACAGGATTGTGTGGAGGCACAGATCCATAAAAGGGAACATTTCTGCTGCACGGAAAGTTCCGAAAAGCACAATAGCCTCCATAATTCTTATATTGAAGAGATTTTGAACAACCAGGACTCTTCCTAGAGCTAGCCACCCCTCGAAACTAAGTAAGTGGGAAGAACCCAGTGGTCATTCTGTCTAAATGTCATTGCTGGAGGAAACCAGGCACTACTTCTCATCTGCCTAATACCATACCTACAGTGAAGCATGATGAAGCATCAAACTGGGGGGAACAGGGAGACTAGTTAGGGTTGTGGAAAAGCTGAATGGAGCAAAGTACAGAGATATTCTTAATGAGAACCTCATCCAGAGCTCTGGACCTCAGAAGGTTCACTTTCCAACAAGACAATGATCCTAAGCACACAGCCAAGACAACACAGGAACGGCTTGGGGACAACCCTGTGAATTCCCTTGAGTGGCCCAGCCAGAGCCCTGACTTGAACTCAATTGAACATCTGTGGAGAGACCTAAATATGGCTGTCCACCGATGACCCCCATCCAACCTAACAGAGCTGGAGAGGATCTGCAGAGAAGAACGGCCGAAAATCCCAAAATCCAGATGTGCATCTCCAAGAAGACCAGAGGCTGGAATCACTGCCAGAGGGGCTTCAGCTAAGTCCAGAGTAAAGGGGCTGAAGACTTATGTCCTGAGTAAAGGGTGTGAAGACTTATGTCAATGTGAGATTTTGTTTTTACCTCTTCTATAAATTAGGGAAGATTTCTGTCCTCACTTGCTCATTATGGAGGACTGAGGGCAGAATCATGGGGGAACTTATAGCACAAGGAGCAAAAGAAGAAAATATGAGGACAGTGGAAGGGTCTGAAGACTTTTTGAATGCACTGTATATTCAGAACCAGTCTCCCCACTCAATACAGACATAAAGCCATGGCACCTCATTAACCCCTGCACTGCCAGCTCCCTCCAGGCTCCAGCATTCAGCAGCAGTTCTGTTCGGAGATCCAATCTGCAGCGGTTTTCGTGATTTATTGCTCGTCGTCATAGAATCACATTTGTTGCATAATTACATTTTGATTTATGGCAGCGGAACAAGATGGCAGAGCGTCCTGACAGCCGGGGAATTTCTCATTAACCACACCAGTGTCACCATATCAAATAAATATATATTAAACCGTCGGCTCAGGAACATTATCTCGGACCTCAGACCTGTCAGAAATCTGGAAACGGGGAGGATGGCCACTTTCAATTCTTGACTTTCACATCCTAAAACGCTAAAATGAAGATGCGGGAGGGAAGAAGGGGGGTTATGCTTGAGAAGAAGGAACTTTCCTCATTACTTTCAGCTTCTCATTTATAGCCAGCAGCAACTACAACCGCTGTGAAGGATTGGAGTGAGTGTGGGAGCGCGTCATCAGGGAAGAGGGTAAGTATGTGTTTATTTTTTCCATAAAGCTGCAGACTGGAGGCAAAAGGGGGGCAACAACTAGAGTGAGCGGGCACAAAAGTGGGCATCTTTACTGAGGGGGCGGCCTAATCTGGAATAACTACTGTAAGGGGGCACCTAATCTGGAATAACTACTGTGAGGGGCACATATGTGGGCATAACCACTGTGAGGGGGCACATATCTGGCATAACTACTGTGAGGGGGCACATATCTGGCATAACCACTGTGAGGGGGCACATATCTAGCCATAACTACCGTGAGGGGGCACATATCTGGGCATAACTACTGTGAGGGGGCACATATCTGGCATAACCACTGTGAGGGGGCACATATCTAGCCATAACTACCGTGAGGGGGCAGATATCTGGCCATAACCACTGTGAGGGGGAAGATATCTGGCATAACCACTGTGAGGGGCACATATCTGGCATAACCACTGTGAGGGGCACATATCTGGCACAACTACTGTGAGGGGGCACATATCTGGGCATAACTACTGTGAGGGGGCACATATCTGGGCATAACTACTATGAGGCGGCACATATCTGGAATAACTACTGTGAGGGGGCACATATCTGGAATAACCACTGTGAGGGACACATATCTGGAATAACTACTGTGAATGGGCACATATCTGGCCATAACCTCTGTGAGGGGGTACGTATATGGCATAACCACTGTGAGGGGGACATATCTGGCATAACTACTGTGAGGGGGCACATATCTGGCATAACCACTGTGAGGGGGCACATATCTGGCATAACTACTGTGAGGGGGCACATATCTGGCATAACCACTGTGAGGGGGCACATATCTGGCATAACTACTGTGAGGGGCACATATCTGGCATAACCACTGTGAGGGGCACATATCTGGCATAACTACTGTGAGGGGGCACATATCTGGCATAACCACTGTGAGGGGGCACATATCTGGCATAACTACTGTGAGGGGGCACATATCTGGCATAATTACTGTGAGGGAGCACATATCTGGCATAACTACTGTGAGGGGGCACATATCTGGCATAACCACTGTGAGGGGGCACATATCTGGCATAACTACTGTGAGGGGGCACATATCTGGCATAACCACTGTGAGGGGCACATATCTTGGCATAACCACTGTGAGGGGCACATATCTGGCATAACCACTGTGAGGGGCACATATCTGGCATAACCACTGTGAGGGGCACATATCTGGTTATAACTACTGTGAGGGGGTACAAAAGTAGGCATAACTACTGTGACAGGAACAAAGTTGGGCATAACTGCTGTGAGGGGCCACAAGGAGGACATATTTTGAAGAGACCACACGGTGGGCTTAATTACTGTGAGGGTCACAAGGTGGGCATTAGAAATGTCCTAGATTACCCTGCTATACATGGGGATGGCTCGGTCTTCCAGGCCAGCACAGCGCCCCCTGCTGGTGAATTCACAGGGGCAGTCACCATCCCTTCCTTATGTGATTGTTCTTTTTTCACCACAGGGACCTTGTTCTGGATCCAGCGGACATCACACTGACGGCAGCGACACCTGGATGAGGTAGGACCAGATTTTGTTAGGACTGGGTGAGTGTAGCCATGTATTGGGCTTAGGGCTCTTTAACACGAGCGGACAGCAGGGACACGGAGCACTAACATGATTGATAATGCTCCGCGCCTCTCTGTGACCTTTTTACTACAAAATCACGGTGACAACTTTCTCTCACTGTGATTCTGTAGTAAAAAGATCACAGAGAGGCACGGAGCATTATCAATCATGTTAGTGCTCCGTGTCTCTGCTGTCCGGAGCGGGGCTTGGCTCTCCTTCACGCAGCGGATTACCCGCACGGCATCCGCTTGTGTGAAAGAGCCCTTAGTGTAAAGAAAATCTGCTGCCTCTTTGTAAAAAAGAAGGGGGGGGCTCGATCCAAAGTTTGCAATGGGGCCCATAATACTCTAGTTACGCCAGTGGATTGGAGTATTGCTCCAAGTGCAGCACAGTCCCTGTCTCAAGAATGGGTTGCACTTGTGACAAGTGTATATGTCCCAACTCTGCTCTGAAGAGTTGTTGGGTCTTCACCCACTTTAAACTAAGACCTGTTTGGTCCTTAGATACAGTATGTCCCATATTACACATATAGCGCCTCCTATAACTGCAGGACCGCATCTTCGGACCATGTTGGGTGAAGTCTATCCGGGGTTTGGGTGCCAGTGCATTTTCCAGAAAGGGGCCCGACCCTCCAGCTGCACACAATGTGAATGTCTAGTTCAGGAGCACAGACTTTTCTAGTCCCATGGCCACATTATCCAATCTTACCACTAAGGACAAGAATAATATAAAGAGATCTATAGCATAACCTGCTGTACGTGTCATCAATATCTTATAGGGGGGAGGAGATCTCCACTTTTGTGACAGTCCTTTTTCAGCCCCCCAGAGGAGCCGAGGAGGTCACACGTGCATCACACACAGTATACAGTATATCCTGAGAATACACCATGAAAGGAGCAATCTGGGAAAAACGTATGCATTATATTATACCTGGTGCAGGGCCTGAGGTAGGGAGCATGACACAGGGCACCAATGAGACCACACTATGGACTATGCGACACAGTGCCCCTATAACACTGCCATTCCATACAGTGCCCTTATAACCGTGAAATCCATACAGTGCAACTACAACAGTGTCATCTACACAATGCCCCAATAACCGTGCCATCCACACAATGTCCCAATAACAATGCCATCTACACAGTGCCCCAATAACAGTGCCATCTACACAGTGTCCCTATAACAATGCCATCTACACAGTGTCCCTATAACAGTGCCATCTACACAATGCCCCAATAACAGTGCCATCCACACAATGTCCCTATAACAATGCCATCTACACAGTGCCCCAATAACCGTGCCATCCACACAATGTCCCAATAACAGTGCCATCTACACAGTGCCCCAATAACCGTGCCATCTACACAGTGTCCCTATAACAATGCCATCTACACAGTGTCCCTATAACAGTGCCATCTACACAATGCCCCAATAACAGTGCCATCCACACAATGTCCCTATAACAATGCCATCTACACAGTGCCCTTGTCATCTATAAAGTGCCTGCCACATCGCCCCTATAACAGTGAAATCCATATAGTGCCCCTATAACAGTGCCATCTACACAGTGATCCAATATTAGTGCCATCTACACAGTGATCCAATAACAATACCACCTACACAGTGTCCCTATAACAGTGCCATCTACACAATGATCCAATAACAGTGCCACCTACACAGTGTCCCTATAACAGTGCCATCTACACAGTGTCCCTATAACAATACCATCTACACAGTGATCCAATAACAATACCACCTACACAGTGCCTCTATAACAGTGCCATCCACACAGTGTCCCTATAACAGTGCCATCTACACAGCCCCCCTATAACATTGCAATCCACACAGTGTCCCATATTAGAGACATCTACACAGTTCCCCTAGAAGAGTATCCCTATAACAGTCCCTGCCACATAACAATGTTATCTACACAAAACCCCTATACCTGTGCCATGTACACACTACTCCTATAACAGAGCCATTCACATAGTATCTCATGACAGGGCCATTTACACCATTTCCCTATAATAGTGCCCGTCACATAATGCCTCCATAACAGTACCATCTGTAGTGTCCCACTTATGTGTGAATGGACCACTCCAAAATGTTTATGTGCCATCTTATGTCACTTTGCACCACTAATGTATTTTCCTTTGTCACAGCTTTAAAATTCCTATTGCAGGCTGGTGGATGCACTACACACATCCAACACTAGGTGTCACCCTCACACCATTTATATAGGTCAGCACACAGTAAGTTAGATGGGAGATTAGAAATGGGAGTCGAGGAGGGAGGAGTTAGGAGGAGAGGAGTCAGACTTGGCTCTGTCCTCTGGGCCTTGCACAGGGAGTGAAGCTACTTCAGCCCATGTAGTCCAAGCCTGATCCGTAACTGTAGCACGGTAAAACCCCTACTAGGAACCCTTCCAGGGACTTGGGGGATAATTGCTGAATCTTAGTGATGAGCAGCAGGGGCAATATTCCAATTCACGATATTTAGCGAATATTTTGTAGAATATTTGTCATATATTCGCGAATTCGAGATTATATTCCTGATTGCGAAAATTGGCAATGTAATATTCGCGTAATGCGCGTGAAAAACCGGCGTGGGTCACTTTTGATAAATTTTTCAAGCTGGTATAAGTTTCCTGAGACTGGAAAAAATGGTTGGCACGGCAGAACATTACAATAGCTTTATATGCAGATAGAGTGCTTCAATATATTTGCGCTTGCGAATTTTTGGGAATTAATCATGCGCATATTTTTTCACAATATGCGCAACTTGTGACATCACAGCACTATGTCTGTAGCATGCATGTATGGACAGCAGAACCTATTACACTGCCTAACACCCTGCACTGGAACCTATCAGCTACACTATAGATCAATTAACCTACCCTGACTATCTCCCCCTAACTATCTGTATTATATATATATATACACTGCTCAAAAAAATAAAGGGAACACTTAAACAACACAATGTAACTCCAAGTCAGTCACACTTCTGTGAAATCAAACTGTCCACTTAGGAAGCAACACTGAGTGACAATCAATTTCACATGCTGTTGTGCAAATGGGATAGACAACAGGTGGAAATTATAGGCAATTAGCAAGACACCCCCAATAAAGGAGTGGTTCTGCAGGTGGTGACCACAGGCCACTTCTCAGTTCCTATGCTTCCTGGCTGATGTTTTGGTCACTTTTGAATGCTGGCGGTGCTTTCACTCTAGTGGTAGCATGAGACGGAGTCTACAACCCACACAAGTGGCTCAGGTAGTGCAGCTTATCCAGGATGGCACATCAATGCGAGCTGTGGCAAGAAGGTTTGCTGTATCTGTCAGTGTAGTGTCCAGAGCATGGAGGCGCTTCCAGGACACAGGCCAGTACATCAGGAGACATGGAGGAGGCCGTAGGAGGGCAACAACCCAGCAGCAGGACTGCTACCTCCGCCTTTGTGCAAGGAGGAACAGGAGGAGCACTGCCAGAGCCCTGCAAAATGACCTCCAGCAGGCCACAAATGTGCATGTGTCTGCTCAAACGGTCAGAAACAGACTCCATGAGGGTGATATGAGGGCCCGACATCCACAGGTGGGGGTTGTGCTTACAGCCCAACACCGTGCAGGACGTTTGGCATTTGCCAGAGAACACCAAGATTGGCAAATTCGCCACTGGCGCCCTGTGCTCTTCACAGATGAAAGCAGGTTCACACTGAGCACATGTGACAGACGTGACAGAGTCTGGAGACGCCGTGGAGAACGTTCTGCTGCCTGCAACATCCTCCAGCATGACCGGTTTGGCATTGGGTCAGTAATGGTGTGGGGTGGCATTTCTTTGGAGGGCCGCACAGCCCTCCATGTGCTCGCCAGAGGTAGCCTGACTGCCATTAGGTACGGAGATGAGATCCTCAGACCCCTTGTGAGACCATATGCTGGTGCGGTTTGCCCTGGGTTCCTCCTAATGCAAGACAATGCTAGACCTCATGTGGCTGGAGTGTGTCAGCAGTTCCTGCAAGACGAAGGCATTGATGCTATGGACTGGCCCGTCCGTTCCCCAGACCTGAATCCAATTGAGCACATCTGGGACATCACGTCTCGCTCTATCCACCAACGTCACGTTGCACCACAGACTGTCCAGGAGTTGGCAGATGCTTTAGTCCAGGTCTGGGAGGAGATCCCTCAGGAGACCGTCCGCCACCTCATCAGGAGCATGCACAGGCGTTGTAGGGAGGTCATACAGGCACGGGGAGGCCACACACACTACTGAGCCTCATTTTGACTTGTTTTAAGGACATTACATCAAAGTTGGATCAGCCTGTAGTGTGTTTTTCCACTTTAATTTTGAGGGAGACTCCAAATCCAGACCTCCATGGGTTGAAAAATTTGATTTCCATTTTTTAATTTTTGTGTGATTTTGTTGTCAGCACATTCAACTATGTAAAGAACAAAGTATTTCAGAAGAATATTTAAGTAACTCAGATCTAGGATGTGTTATTTTTGTGTTCCCTTTATTTTTTTGAGCAGTGTATATATATATATATATATATTTATATATATAAGTTAACTGTCAAATAATAATAATACAACAAAGCACAGAGCACAGCAATGACACTGCTGTCTCTTTCAGAACTGCAATAAACTTTAGAAAATAGCTGCTGGAGAGGTTCTTATATAGTAAGGGGTAGGCAACTTTTCTATTGGTTGCTAGGGATGTTGCTAAGCTGTGACAAAGCCTTCTCATTGGCCCACAAGCTAGAAGAACGGAGGGATGATCACCTGATGTGTACCGTGTTAAAAAAAAAAAATATAGCACTATATTCTAAATATTAGTGAATTCTCGAATTCTCGAAGTGCCGATATTCGCGATTAAAATTCGAATATTCACGCTCAACACTACTGAATCTATTGCAACCTTTTCAAAGAAAGGAGCAGAGAGTTTTCCTGCCATAAGGGAGACCGCCCTTGGGTTGCTGGATTACTAAATTACTGAACTATAGGATAGAGACAAAGGAAGATAACTGCCGTTTATCAGGCTTTAGTCACCTTTGCATTTGGTGGAGAGATTTTAAGCTACAAGCTGCCCACCATAACCAAGGACAGAAAGGCCATCTGTCAGAATACTTACTTACAGAGGATCCAAACCATTATTACAAGGCTGAGTAACAGAAACAAGATTAGGAACCAAGGACAAGTAAGATCATCATTTCTACACAGTGGAGCTGAAGCCTACAGACACCACCTCACTGAGCCTGGTATGGGAATTTACAGCTTTACCATCTGTATTTATGACAAAGTGCTGCTAATTGATGATATTTATTACAAGACTGCAATTTACAAGTAAAGTTCCTGTTTGGTTCAACCATTGCCTCTCTCATATCCCATCTCCTCATTACAGTGCTGGCGTCACGAACACGGGGCTCAGCCGCCAAAGCACCTTACACCCATTACCATCAAGGGCACATCAACCACCATCTGGCATGTCTTCCCTGTAACAGATAGTGCCCTGAAGGATTTAGTGCTGTCTTCCTCTCCACTGCAGGCTGGCGCATGGAAGCTACAGAAAAGTGAGTACAACTACTACACCCATTCGGCACACCGTTACACTCACATATTGCCCCTGCGGTCTGGCTTGTTGCATAGAATTGGCGTCACTGCGAACAGGATTCTGAACTGTATAAAAACTGTGTGCTTTATAACAGGATTATAAAATGCCTCTGTGCCTTTAAATGAACTGTGTTAGCACAACCCTGTGTCTTACAAAGCAGAAGAAAAACTGTACGCCGTGTATTGAAAATATTGAAAGTGAGGGAAACTTTAAGTGCCTCTAATCAGCTGAAAAAATAGCCTGTTTGCATCAAAAAGTACATGAGGATATTATAAAAGTCCTTTATTATTATATCGCATGGTCAAAAGTGAGAAAACTGAAGAATTTTGTGTCAATACCACTGATTGCTGTCACTGAATGGACTTTTCTATGCATCTAAAATGGCCGCCTGAAGCTTCTTTATTGATTTGTGCTGCGCCATCGCTGTGCAGAACACACCGTTCGTCTGGAAAATTGAGTGCCGCCCCTTGGAAAATAATTATTGCTGCGCCACAATAGACTGGTCATTATGCCTCCCGGTGGTGCCGTCCTCCTAATACAAGTGAACCTAGGGGGCAGTCCTGAAAGAGGGATGAATGCCAGGCCTGCAGAGGAAGCGGAAGTGTTCGGCTGTGAGAGAGATTGTGAACATGGCTGCTAACGAACCCGCAATGTCTGAAAACGACCCTGAACCAACCACCGCTCAAGCAGAGGCGATGCAGGGGCCACCGAAGGCCGCACCAGAAGCAGCGGGGGCAAGTCGCGGCCCACAACCGTAACAGTGGCGGTCGGAGATTGTCTTTTTCCTGGCTGGGGAGCGCAATGATTTTTATGAGCTCATGGACAAGTTGTGGGCATTACGTTATGGCTCATATTATACGGCAGCTCCACCGCTGAGGCCAGCGGAGCCTCTTCAGGCCCAACATGCGCCATCTACCTCCAGCGCCGCCAAAGGATGGGACCGGACGCAAGCACTGCCCACGAGAGGTAGACGGTGGCCCAGCCGGAGTCAGGAGAATGGGCAGGAAGGGGCCACGGATGAGTTCACTATCCCTGAGTGGCCTGGTCAGCAGAAAAAACCATCCTCCGCCCCAGTGCAGTACCTGTATGCGACAGGAACAGCCAGTACCAACGTGGCAACCCACAATTGTTCCAACGCCCTCAGCCCGAACCCCAGAGAAGGCGTCCTAAAAAGAAGTCCACCGCTGCCGCAGGCCATACGCTGGAGAAGAGTGCGCTCAGAGGCTGCAGATTGTGTCCTTTCAGGGGCCTGCACATAGGGTAACCAAGCCGGCAACTTGGGAGAAGATTTCTATATTTGATGAGATCCGGAGGCAACTGAAGCTACCATCCATACCTGTCCAGTGCCTAATGGAAGCCGTCCCTGGAGGCTCATCTCCGGACGAGTGGGATTCTGGAAGCCCACTATCTACCGACGTACCATCGTCACCGGACCCGTACCCGTGAGTAGGCCGGGTGGCCATATCTGCACAAGAAGAAACTTTGCTTTCTGCCCCGTGTAGGACTCGTGCTAGTTGCACCCCCTAGTGGTAGTTTGCCATAACCACTACAGAGCCTACGGGGCCTTTGACAAAAGATACCCAGAATTACCTGCTGGACTTGCAGCAGAGCAAAACCATAAAAAAAAATCCCAGTTTGCACATTTTTTTTTTGGCGCTATATTTTTCCCTTTTCTCAGGTTATCTTGGACTTTAAATCACGTTATGCAACGTTTTAAGCAATGTACCCAGAAGGACATTTTCTGTGACTGTTTTATGCAATACTCATCTTTACAATACAAGAACTTTTTGCACTTTATTGGATTACAACGGTTTTATACCTCAATGTGGAGTTGCACTTAACCCACTTTGGACTTTGCACAATGGACTTTGCTGTGGACTATATTACTTATTCCCAGATCATCGCCCATTTTTGTCACCGTCAAGCAAAGAAGAGAGTACAACACCCATTATTTCTTTTTTCGGCGCCGTGAGAACAAGCAAAATATTAACCTGTGATATTTTGATAATGTGTATTTTTGGCCAACTGTTTTATTGCAGTGCCTTCATGTTCTTATCCTATGTTGAAGTATAAAAGGTATGGATATGTGGCGTATGTTTTTGGTGTTTCTCAGATGACAACTTCAAGATATCCCCAGTTACAAGAGAAATGCTCTTTTGTTACACCTGCTATATTGTGATGCTTCTGATTTACATTTACATGCCTAACCCAATTCTTTAGTAGTAGTGTTGGGTGAGCATGCTCGGCCGAACACTAATTTTACTCGAACATCGTGATGCTCGGCACATCGCGGTGTTCGGCCAAACACCATGTGTGCTCGATGCTCGAGTCTCCTCCCCACACGTTTGTTGGCTGCTACGCAGCCAATAAACTTGCAGGTAAGTACTGCCACTCACTGTAATACTGTGACCATGTTGGCTACTGGCATAACAGTGATTGGCTGGCCGGAACGCGTCATCGGATGCTATATAGCACCCGATGACACGTGTTCGGCTCAGTCTTAGGCCTCATGCACACGACCGTTGTGTGCATCCGTGGCCGTTGTGCTGTTTTCAGTTTTTTTTGCGGACCCATTGACTTTCAATGGGTCCGTGGAAAAATCGGAAAATGCACCGTTTTGCAGCCGAGACCGTGATCCGTGTATCCTGTCCGTCAAAAAAATAGGACCTGTCCTATTTTTTTGACGGACAACGGTTCACGGACCCATTAAAGTCAATGGGTCCGTGAAAGAACACGGATGCACACAAGATTGGCATCCGTGTCCGTGATCCGTGGCCGTAGGTTACTTTTTATACAGACGGATCCGAAGATCCGTCTGCATAAAAGCTTTTTCATAGCTGAGTTTTCACTACGTGAAAACTCAGAACCGACTGTATATTCTAACACAGACGCGTTCCCATGGTGATGGGGATGCTTCAGGTTAGAATATACTAAAAGAACTGTGTACATGACTGCCCCCTGCTGCCTGGCAGGTGCTGCCAGGCAGCAGGGGGCAGCCCCCCCCCTGTAGTTAACACATTGGTGGCCAGTGGGCCCCCCCCCCTGTAGTTAACACATTGGTGGCCAGTGCGGCCGCCCCCCCCCTCCCTCCCTTTTAGTTAACTCATTGGTGGCCAGTGGGCCCCCCCCCTGTAGTTAACACATTGGTGGCCAGTGCGGCCGGCCCCCCCTCCCTCCCCTGTAGTTAACTCGTTGGTGGCCAGTGGGCCCCCCTCCCTCCCCTGTAGTTAACTCGTTGGTGGCCAGTGGGCCCCCCTCCCACCCTTGTAGTTAACTCGTTGGTGGCCAGTGCGGCCGGCCCCCCTCCCTCCCCTATAGTTAACTCGTTGGTGGCCAGTGGGCCCTCTCCCCTCCCTCCCCCTCCTAATTAAAATCTCCCCCCCTATCATTGGTGGCAGCGGAGAGTACCGATCGGAGTCCCAGTTTAATCGCTGGGGCTTTGATCGGTAACCATGGCAACCAGGACGCTACTGCTGTCCCGGTTGCCATGGTTACTTAGCAATTTGTAGAACCATTATACTTACCTGCGAGCTGCGATGTCTGCGTCCAGCCGGGAGCACCTCCTACTGGTAAGTGACAGGTCATTAAGCAATGCGCCGCACAGACCTGTCACTTACCAGTAGGAGGAGCTCCCGGCCGGACGCAGAGATCGCAGCTCGCAGGTAAGTATAATGGTTCTACAAATTGCTAAGTAACCATGGCAACCGGGACAGCAGTAGCGTCCTGGTTGCCATGGTTACCGATCGGAGCCCCAGCGATTAAACTGGGACTCCGATCGGTACTCTCCGCTGCCACCAATGATAGGGGGGGGAGATTTTAATTAGGAGGGGGAGGGAGGGGAGAGGGCCCACTGGCCACCAACGAGTTAACTACAGGGGAGGGAGGGGGGCCCACTGGCCACCAACGAGTTAACTACAGGGGAGGGAGGGGGGCCCACTGGCCACCAACGAGTTATCTACAGGGGAGGGGGTGGGGCCGGCCGCACTGGCCACCAATGTGTTAACTACAGGGGGGGGGCTGCCCCCTGCTGCCTGGCAGCACCTGCCAGGCAGCAGGGGGCAGTCATGTACACAGTTATTTTAGTATATTCTAACCTGAAGCGTCCCCATCACCATGGGAACGCCTCTGTGTTAGAATATACTGTCGGATTTGAGTTTCACGATGTAACTCAAATCCGAAGGTATATTCTAACATAGAGGCTGTGGCGAAACCAACCTCACCACTGGGTTTTGGAGAGGCCTGTTTATCAGCCTCTTGCCTCAGGATTATGGCCCATACTAACTTTTAAACCCCTGAACCTATTCAAGTGAATTTTGGATAGGTTTGTCCCCAAGTTATACTGTTTAAATTGATGTAAGTTATATGTATGGCCAATGTAAACTCACAAAGTTGTAACAATTTATAATAAGTGTAACTTGTCAGCTTGGGAGGAATATGCTGGGTGTGTTTCTATTGTGCCATTGTCCCATTGTGTGTTTAAATGGTGATGTCTGTCCTGTTGTATACACATGTGTATTGGCGATCTCCCTTTGTCCTGAGAGATAATTGGATTGCTCCTCAGGTTGTCTCCGGGACAGAGAGGAGGAAACCATGATGCATTGTGGGGATATGTTGTATCTGTCCTATGTCACAGTCTTCATTCTGGTCCCCTAGGGGCGTGTACACCAGATGGGCTTGGTTGTTTTATACCTCCCTGTGGGCGGACCTGTATTTGCAAACAACTGTAATAAAAACCAGGCTGGGTGTGCCAGGACCTCAGACCACTGCTTGACCCTCAACACGGAGCCTTGTCTCGTTATTGAGTGTCCAGCAGGGAATTGGGAGCCCAGTCTCCATTCCCCAGCGGCAGTGTGAATTGCAGGGAATTGGGAGCCCAGTCTCCATTCCCCAGCGGCAGTGTGAAGTGCAGGGAGAGGAGAGCAGCGTCCTCCCTCCCCAGCGGCAGGCTGAGTTACAGGGGGCAGAGGTAGTTGTTCCTGCCCCCCAGCAGCAGAGTGATATGCCGGGAAGGCAGTGTGAAATGCAGGGAGAGGAGAGCAGCGTCCTCCCTCCCCAGCGGCAGGCTGAGTTACTGGGGGCAGGGGTAGTTGTTCCTGCCCCCCAGCAGCAGAGCGATATGCCGGGAAGGCAGTGTGAAATGCAGGGAGAGGAGAGCAGCGTCCTCCCTCCCCAGCGGCAGGCTGAGTTACAGGGGGCAGAGGTAGTTGTTCCTGCCCCCCAGCAGCAGAGTGATTTTTTGGGAGTTGGGAGCCCAGTCTCCATTCCCCAGCGGCCGTGTGATGTACAGGGAGTTGGGAGCCCAGTCTCCATTCCCCAGCGGCAGGCGGAGTTACAGGGGGCAGAGACAGTCAGTCCTGTCCCCCAGCGGCAGAGTGTCCAGCAGGGAATAGAGAGCTCAGTCTCCTTTCCCCAGCAGCAGGACACTGTATTGGGAGCGGAGACGGTCGGTCGCCCTCCCCAGCGGCTGGAAGTATGTATGGGAGAGGAGCTCGTTACCCCCTCTCCCCAGCGGCAGCTTAACGCACCAGGGGGAGACAGTAAGCCCCACAACAGTGCAGATGGGACCGTGGTCTCTGCACTTACAGCACAGGGGGTAGAGACAGTCGGTCTCCCCCTCCAACAACCAGACTCTAAGCCAGGGAGCAACACAGAGACCGGGAGTACCAGCTTCCAACATAACCTTGGTGGACTCACTGGACAGAGACAGGCTACCAAATGCAACAGGTCCAGTATTGGGTTGTGGGTGGGCTGCCAGACTAACTCAGGTACCGACCGGCGTGAGGTCAGGTATCTGGTTAGTCTTCCCTGGGGGGGGGGGGGGGAGATGTGTGGCGAAACCAACCTCGCCAATTGGTTTTGGAGAGGCCTGTTTATCAGCCTCTTGCCTCAGGATTATGGCCCATACTAACTTTTAAACCCCTGAACCTATTCAAGTGAATTTTGGATAGGTTTGTCCCCAAGTTATACTGTTTAAATTGATGTAAGTTATATGTATGGCCAATGTAAACTCACAAAGTTGTAACAATTTATAATAAGTGTAACTTGTCAGCTTGGGAGGAATATGCTGGGTGTGTTTCTATTGTGCCATTGTCCCATTGTGTGTTTAAATGGTGATGTCTGTCCTGTTGTATACACATGTGTATTGGCGATCTCCCTTTGTCCTGAGAGATAATTGGATTGCTCCTCAGGTTGTCTCCGGGACAGAGAGGAGGAAACCATGATGCATTGTGGGGATATGTTGTATCTGTCCTATGTCACAGTCTTCATTCTGGTCCCCTAGGGGCGTGTACACCAGATGGGCTTGGTTGTTTTATACCTCCCTGTGGGCGGACCTGTATTTGCAAACAACTGTAATAAAAAACCAGGCTGGGTGTGCCAGGACCTCAGACCACTGCTTGACCCTCAACACGGAGCCTTGTCTCGTTATTGGGGGGATCCGCTGTATGCTGTTAGAGACTGATTGCCAGGAGTGTAAGCTGATTCCTGTTCGTCTGCTAGCAGCTATTCGTGAGGTTCCAGTTTGGAGTGCTACTTTGTATCCAGTTCGGGACATTGGTGTTCTGCAGTAGCTGGGCCTGTCTCTCAGAAAAGGGGCATATCGCCTAAACGGATTTTAACCCCTTGTCTGCTGAAACGGTCCGTTACAGAGGCGTTCCCATGGTGATGGGGACGCTTCAAGTTAAAATATACCATCGAATTGGAGAAAACTCAGATCCTATGGTATATTAACTCCTGACTTTACATTGAAAGTCAATGGGGGACGGATCCGTTTGAAATTGCACCATATTGTGTCAACGTCAAACGGATCCGTCCCCATTGACTTGCATTGTAATTCAGGACGGATCCGTTTGGCTCCGCACGGCCAGGCGGACACCAAAACGACTTTTTTTTCATGTCCGTGGATCCTCCAAAAATCAAGGAAGACCCACGGAAGAAAAAACGGTCACGGATCACGGAAAAACGGAACCCGTTTTTGCGGACCGCAAAAAAATACGGTCGTGTGCATGAGGCCTTAGTCAGGGAGAGCTGTGCTGAAGAAGGGACAGATAATGTGGGGAGTGAAATCCTAATATTTTTATTGAAAAAACTTGTTAAAGACCTTTTAAGGACTATAGTTGTATCTGGCAGCAATATATATTTTTAGCGCATCCTGCGCTAAATAGCTTGCAATTGTTTGGCCGCTGCAGACAGCGACATTATCTGCGCTACACCTCCCGTCTAATGTGTGCGCAGCCTAAAAATATCTGTGACATCCAGTGTACTTTTTCTGTAGACGGCGTCCGCTGCGGACAGTTACATTGCCTGCGCTACATCTCCTGTATAATGTTTGCGCATCCTAAATATCAGTGACATTCAGTCTAATTTTTTTGCTGCTGGTGGCAGCGACATTACCTGCGCTACATCTCCAGTATAAGGTTAGCGCATCCTAAATATCAGTGACCCTCATGGTTGCGTCCCAGAGAAATATGGTGGTCTCTGAATCCATCTGTGCACTTTATTTTATGTTTCGCATGGTCTTGGAAATGGAATTGGAGATATATTTTTCATACAATGTCTTGGTTGCTATGTATGATTGTTGTGTTCTTTTTCTATTCAATAAAAATAGATTCAACACTAAATATCAGTGACATTCATTCTGTGTAATTTTTTATTAGCTATGTCCCAGTTTGCAGGGCGGCTCATGACACCACTCTCGACACCACTGTGACCAGGTGGTCGGTTGGATTGCAGCAGATAATGCTTCCAGTCGGTTAAGCACCACCCTGTCTTCCACAAAGTCCAGTCTCAGTAGCCAAGAGTCTGGTCAACACAATCCTCGCCCTGATCCTCCTTCCTCCCACCATGGAGTGTTTAGGCAAACAAGTGATCCCACACTTAGATATTCCCAGGAGCTCTTTTCATTGGCATTCCTTAATTTGGGCCTCTCGCCAAGACCGCTTGAAGAGGGACATAAGGAGATCTTGTGCTCTGATTCCCAAAATCTTGAGCATTCACAGTCAGAAGAAGATGGTGGTGGGGAATGGCAATTAGTGTTTCATGAGGTGGATGATGATGATGAGACACAGTTGCCAATAAGTCAAACGCAATTAGTGTCTCAAGAGGTTGATGATGAGGATGAGACACAGTTGTCAATAACTGAGGTTGTTGTTAGGTCAACAAGTCAGGAGGATAACCAAAGTGAGGAAGTGGAAGAGGAGGTGGTGGATGATGAAGTCACTGACCCAACATGGGAAGGTGGCAAGCCGAGTGAGGACAGCAGTACAGAGGGGGAGGGATCCGCAGCACTGCAACAGGCTGAAAGAGGCAGTGGGGTGGCAAAAGGGAGAAGGCGGGCCACACCAAACAGGCCCGGAACTGTTCCCCGGAACACCCCCATGTGGCAATCTCCCTTGCCAAGGGGTAGGTATTCCACAGTCTGGCGCTTTTTTGAGGAAAGTGCGGACGATAAAAGAATTGTCATTTGCAATTGCAGATTGAGAGTCATCCTCCTGATGAGGACAGCGAAGTCTTGTCTGTTGGGACTCTGGCACACATGGCTGACTTTATGTTATGCTGCCTTTCCCGTGACCCTTGCATTGTATGCATTTTGGCCAACCCCGATTACTGGTTGTTCACCCTTCTCGACCTCCGCTACAAAGAGAACTTCTCATCTCTCATTCCTGTGGTGGAGAGGACTAGCAAAATGGTGCAATACCAGAAGGTCCTTGTGGAAAAATTGCTTCAAAAATTTCCAGCTGACAACGCTGGCGGCAGAGTCCGTAGTTCCTTGGCCAACCGAGGAGGGGAGACGAGGGGAACACCAAGCAGTTCCAACAGAGGCAGGGCAACACTCTCCAAGGCCTGGGACAGTTTTATGACACCCCACCAGCATCCTCACCCTGATGCGCGGCCTAGTGTCACAAGGAGGGAAAAATTTTGGAAGATGGTGAAGGAGTACGTAGCAGACCGTGTCAGCGTCCTCAGTGATAATTCTGTGCCTTACAACTACTGAGTGTCCAAGCTGGACACGTGGCTCGAACTGGCGCTCTACGCCTTGGAGGTGCTGGCCTGCCCTGCCGCCAGCGTTTTGTCAGAGCGGGTATTTAGTGCTGCTGGGGGCATAATAACCGATAAGCATATCCGCCTGTCAACTGAACATGCTGACAGGTTGACTCTTATCAAAATGAACAAGGCCCCTGACATTTTTATGGTGTATTGAATATTGTATATAAAGGGCCATAATACTTACTTACAGAGGATCCAAACCATTATTACAAGGCTGAGTAACAGAAACAAGATCAGGAACTAAGTACAAGTAAGAACATCATTTCTACACAGTGGAGCTGAAGCCTACAGACACCACCTCACTGAGCCTGTTATTGGGAAAGTACAGCTTTACCATCTGTATTTATGACAAAGTGCTGCTAATTGATGATATTTATTACAAGACTGCAATTTACAAGTAAAGTTCCTGTTTGGTTCAACCATTGCCTCTCTCATCATTCCATCCCATCTCCTCATTCCACCTAACGGTGCTGGCGTCACAAACACAGGGGCCCAGCCGCCAAAGCACCTTACAACCATTACCATCAAGGTGTTTCCTGTAACAGAGAGTGCCCCGGAGAATTTAGTGCTGTCTTCCTCTCCACTGCAGGCCGGCCCAGGGAAGCTACAGAAAAGTGAGTACAACTACTACACCCATTCGGCACACCGTTATACTCACATATTGCCCCTGCGGTCTGGCTCGTTGCACATCCACATAGTGCTCCTATAACAGTGCCATCTGCCCTGTGCTCCTAAACCAGTGACATCCACCCAGTGCGCAGTGCCTCATAACAGTGACATCCACACAGTGCCTACCCTGAAAATGCCATCCACACAGTGCCCACCATAGCAATGCTCCACCCTGGAGAGCAGCCATTCCCTGCTGACAGCACCTGTGGTGAAGCGGTGGACATTTTACTTCCATGATGACAGTCATGCTTAGACCCCCCCTTCTATTTTTAGGGATCACTACCCCTCCCCCATCCATCCACCCCAAATACATCTGGGTCTATCAGTGCTGTGTAATCTGTGCAGCCATAGACCCTGCTGCTACCTTCATTACAAATGTTTGTGAACCCCCAATCCCCACCTCCCCCGGTCACACAGATATTTTATATATTTGTGAGGCAGTGACAGGCCTCATATGTGTCCTAGAATGGTGCAGGACACCTATTAGAGGAGATGCATATCATGGTTTGCTCTGGTTCACCTGAGACGTGTCACCAAGGTGCCCGGCCTTGGGGGAGATAAAGCCAGGAGCTAGTGTGTCCACTAGGATAGATAGTAGACGCGGTGGTTACTTAGTCTAGATGGTATCAGCCTGGCTTTATTGGGAATAGGCATAGAGCTGGGTGGGTGCCTATTCCCCATGGTCCACTCCGGGTTTCACAGGTGGCCCATGTCCACGATTCTCATTTAAAAGTCAGCAGCAATCCTCAGTGTGGGGGAAGTCTGGGGAGAGATATGCCCCAGAGAACAGACCTGCGTGATTAAAAGGGTTGGCAACTAGCGGACCTTGAGGCTGAGTGAAGCCGGAGCTATCCCCTGTTGTGAACAGGGACTTAGAGGTGAGATAGATACCTATGTGTTAGGCCTCTTTTACACGACCATCTGCCCTCCGAGACATACGGTCCATGAGCGACATTGATCGTGCGTCCCTGTTTGATGAGAAGTCATTGCCGACCCCTGAGAGAGAGCGATCCCTCACATATTCCAGAGGCAATAATCCTTAGACATTGTGCAGCTCTGGCAGAACCTCATCGCAGGTCATCTCAAGGCTCATGCATACGAGCATGTGTGCCCCGTGCCCGCGCTGCAGACCGTCCGCGTGCACACCGTTTGCAGAGGGAGGCCCATTAACTTGAATGGGTCCGTCATCCGCAAGAGATAGTCCTCACCGCAAAAAATAGGACATGTATTTTTTTGCAGTGTGGAGGCACTGACCGAAATCCCACGGAAGGGCTTCGTAGTGCTTCCGTGGACTTCTGATCTGTGCCTCCGCACCACTCCATATCTGGCTGAGAAGTCAGTGCAGGGTCCCTTCTGTCCCACGTAGACCACCACTACCTGTCTACATACCCCTACACTCAGTAGTGCAGCCTTCACCCGGGGCCAGAGCCCTGTATCTACCCTGGAGGAGAGAGGGGGGGGGGGGGGGAGATGCAGCTGCAGTGTATTCATCTCTGTGTCTGTGAAACTGCATGATATAGGAGGGGAGGCACCGAAGCAGGAAGACATCTGATTGGCTCAGAGCACACCAAGAAGAGACCACCCACTCTATACATTTTCAAGTGTCATAGGAAAGAAAAAAGACCCCCAATATTCAGTTTCACCCCTGTTACCCCTGTTTTTACCCATTAATGCCTTGTCCTGCCTGGGCATTTACATCATAAGTCAATGAATTCCATAGAACTGCAGGTGAATTACTTCCTGTGTCAGTCTTCACTGCCGAACTGGCATTGGATTCATAAACCATTTGGCTCAGAATTAAGTGATGAATCCATGATATTTGAGAGCCCCATGTGATAATGATCAGTAGGGGGGCCTTGTCTGTGATTGGGATGGCAGGGGGTCTTGAAGGGTCGTTGCGCTCCCATTGAAGGACCGTGATTAATATATTCATAACCGAGTTAGACGTCGACTTTTCTAATTACTAAAAAGCAATTACCGGAGGGCGCTAACGACGGAGCGCTCTGTATCATTTCACTGTTAATTTGTTTTGCGCCTGACAACAACATCTAACTGGATTCCTAATTAACGTCGCGGACGTCGCCCTCCCGCTACTCGCCAGGACAATGCGAAGATTTCACTTCTCCAGCGTCATTTCAATATGAAAAAGTTCTTATCCGACATTCACGGTTGTCATCAAGTGACTCACAAAAAAGTTTAAAAAAAACGCTCCCCTCCCCCGACCGCGGTGCTGATAGGAGGGAATAAAAAACATTTATGATGCTCTTCGAGAAATCGCTGCTTCTCAATAGAACGGCAACGAGTTGGAACGTGAATTACAGTCATTAGGCGGCGGCTGCTTCTAAGGGTGACTCAAGAAATGGTTGATATTTACAGATTTCCTAAAAAAAAAAAATAAATTCGTGGTCCCCCCCCCTCATTAAGTAAAGATGTTAGGTGAGTCTCCGGATACAATAGGGGGAAAAATCATCTCTTCTCTCAGGCTTTACTATGTAGAAAATAAAACACCAAAGCTGCTCTGTGATGTCATTCTCCATTGTCCTACTGTAATATGATGTCATTTTACACTGTCATACTGCATTACGATGATGTCATCCTCCACTGTCATACTGCATTACGATGATGTCATCCTCCACTGTCATACTGCATTATAGCATTCATTCTCCAATGTCGTTCTGCATTATGATGTCATTCTTCATTGTTATACTGCAATATAATATCATCCTCCACTGTCATATTCCAATATGATGTCATTCTCCACTGTCCTATTCCAATATGATGTCATCCTCCACTCTCATATTCCAATATGATGTCATTCTCCACTGTCCTATTCCAATATAATATCATCCTCCACTCTCATATTCCAATATGATGTCATTCTCCACTGTCATACTGCAATATGATGTCATCCTTCACTGCCATGCTGCAATATGATGTCATTCTCCACTGTCATACTGCAATATGATGTCATCCTTCACTGCCATGCTGCAATATGATGTCATTCTCCACTGTCATACTGCAATATGATGTCATTATTCACTGCCATGCTGCAATATGATGTCATTCTCCACTGTCATACTGCAATATGATGTCATTCTCCACTGTCATACTGCAATATGATGTCATCTTTCACTGCCATGCTTCAATATGATGTCATTCTCTATTGTCCTACTGTAATATGATGTCATTTTACATTCATTTGTCATTCATACTGCATTACGATGATGTCATCCTCCACTGTCATACTGCATTATAGCATTCATTCTCCAATGTCGTTCTGCATTATGATGTCATTCTTCATTGTTATACTGCAATATAATATCATCCTCAACTCTCATATTCCAATATGATGTCATCCTCCACTGTCATACTGCAATATGATGTCATTATTCACTGCCATTCTGCAATATGATGTCATTCTCCACTGTCATACTGCAATATGATGTCATCCTTCACTGCCATGCTGCAATTTTGATGTCATTCTCAACTTTCATAATGCAATATGATGATGTCATCCTTCACTGCCATACTGCAAGATGATGTCATGCATTACTTTGATCTAATACCCTTCTCTTATACTCATAAATGATATCATGTTCCACTCATACCCAATTGATATGTCATACCCCAGAATGATGATATACTTTGTCATACTTATGTAATACTCCACCTTCACATGAAGTACTATACACTAGAAGGACTACTGCAAAGGATTAATTATTATTACAAGTGCTAATATAATGTTATTGATTGAAGTGTTGTGATTTATTGTGTTTTCTATTTTCCTAATAGCAATGTATAGACAGTCACGTGGTTAATATTTACTGGCAGACTGTTTAGGTTACCAGGGAGATTGACCGGGTCCACACCCTAAGTAGTGGGGAGTCTGGTCTGAGCAGAGCAAGGGAGAAGACTTGTGTGAAAGC
Organism: Bufo bufo; assembly: GCF_905171765.1. Taxonomy (NCBI): domain Eukaryota; kingdom Metazoa; phylum Chordata; class Amphibia; order Anura; family Bufonidae; genus Bufo; species Bufo bufo. The sequence continues at coordinate 31,620,941 of NC_053390.1, read as the reverse complement.
TCCTGCAGACCAGGCCCAAGTTCAGAGGACCTTAGTCTCTGGGACTTTATCTTCCAAAGGAGCAACTCTGCTGCCAGAGGACCCCTGCAGGATAGAAATCTGACATCTTAGAAGATCCAGCCCGTGCTAATAAGTCACTAAGGTATTCACTCTTTTATGGCATAAGAGACTTTACTGCTGCGTCACCTACCACACTTTGAGTCAGACTGACTATCCGGATGTACAATCCACACTCCTCAGTCGGGGAATTGCAGAAGGAGATAATGGTTCTGCTGAAAGACCGCACAGTGTCCTAAGAGAGAGAGCCAGGGAGTACTACAACTACCATCAATGTTTCTGCCCATACGCTGCTTTCGGGAAAAGACTACACTGTGATATATACATATGAAACTGTGGCTTTTACTGCTTAGTGTACTACTACTCCCATTTTCAGTTCAGTAGAGAAATATTTTATTAATTGCAACCTGCAGGCCTGGTTATTGACTCCATCATCCGCCTGCAAGCCCTGCATCTACCCTCGTGTCTTGCACCCAACCAAATCGTTCGTTCACCATCAAAGGCACCACAACTACCACCAGGCAGGAACCATAACATTAGGGTGTGCCTTGAGGGAAGAAAGGGTGCGTCCTCCTATCAATGCACAACCCTAGAGGGCGTAACGGTGGAGCAAACTACAGTGAACTGTGAATGCTACTACCACCCTCAGGATCCCAACTACCACTCCTCCTATCCTCGCCTCCACTCCAGGTTGCTACTGCAGTGGCCAGGTTTGGGCTGGCCCCAACACTATGCTGAGTCCCCCGGACACCGTCGAGGTGTCACCACGTGTTGCTGCTCTCTGGAAGGCATGGTAAGGCGTGGTGCACCCTAATGGGAAATAAGCCCAGAGAATCGGGGTCTGCAGTAACAATACAGGCAAGGCAAAGAGCTGGCTTCTCCAGTCTCCTCCCTGCCAGAAGAAGGTTCTATGCTGAGGAAAGGCCTGAGCTAGTGGTACCTCTATCTTTCAGAAGGCTGGTATCCTGGTCAAAGGCTGGTGATCCAGGGTCTGTGGCAGGGTATCCGTGTCTCAGTGTCTTCTTCTGGTCCCTCAGTAGTCCGAGTCTCCTCATCCAAGCACTGGTCCCTCACTGCAGAACACCAGGGGCTCTGACTGCTCTCCTTATATACCATTTATAGCTGAACTAGAACCTTCTAGTAGGCGGGGTGGAGTGGAGAAACTCAGCACAAACAAATGCAATGTTTCAACCTCCGTCTGTCATAGACTTAGGCTACTTTCACACTAGTGTTTCTCTTTTCCGGTTATGAGATCCGTGATAGAACCAGAGAAAAACGCTTCCGTTTTTCCCCCATTCATTGTCAATGTGGACAAAACGTAACTGAACAGAATGCTCCAAAATGCATTCCGCTTGGTTTGGTTGCATTCCCATACTGGAGAGCAAACCTCAGCAAGCTGCAGTTTTCTTTCCATCATGGGATGCGGAGCAAAATTGTTCCGGCAAGACCCACAATGCAAGTCAATGGGGATGGAACCGTTTTCTCTGACACAATAGAAAATTGATCCGTCCCCCATTGACTTACAATAGAGTTCATGACGGATCCGTTTTGGCTATGTAAAAGATAATACAACCGGATCCGTTCATAACCAATGCAGATAGTTGTATTATCAGTAACGGAAGCGTTTTTGCTGAGCAATGCTGTGAAAGCAGCCTTACATTAAAGCTTCAATGACACTCAATGGCAATGACACAGCAGTTTTTCCCGACAAAAGCAAGTTTCCAGACATAACAACAGAGCTAAACCAGACGTTCCAAAGGTCAGTCTGTCTGGTTTTGGTGGTAAACAACGTCTGGCTTTTCCCCTCCAAAACATGCTCTTCTTTAAACCCTATGGCAGCTGTGGAAAGTTACCAGCTTCTCATTCAAAGTCCCAAAAGTCTCTCAGTATTCATTAACCCTTTCCACGGAGCCTTGTAAATACAGTGCAAATGAACAAGATATATATCACACCATACATATAAAATGTAATTACACATTATTAAACACTATAAGTTAACCCTTTCAAGTGAAATAAAGTAAGAAGTTTATAACTTAGCATATGGGGAAACAGGCAAATGTCCAGACTTCAAAGTACCCCTTTTCCAGGTTACTACACCGCACATACCCTAAAATGAAGAATACTTTCCAACATTTGTATACAATAGGGTAGGACAATATATGCCTGCACTTGTTCTGCCCTCCACATTTCCCAGTTTATTGGGAGCTTAAAACTGTCCCCTGAATGATGACTTAAACGTCGGAATCATTTTTCCCGTGAAACTTCCTCCACCTCCATTTTTCCCAAATGCACAATATATTCAGTGATGACGACTGCGGCAGGACGGCGCTGGCTGACCCCGTTATGCAGTCATGATATAAGGGACTGCTTATGTTTTTATACTGTTACAGATTTAATGTGTGAAGATCACAGAATGGTTTCACTGTGGGATTCTGTGACACGCTCGGCGCAGACACAATCTCTGTGTCTATGGGTGTTATCTCCTCCGGATGTTATTCCCCCCCCAATGATGTATCACCTACAAAGTGAGAATAAATACAATGTATCACCATAGGCACACAGATCCAGTCTGAAAGTAGCAGTCCACCTACAGATACAGCACATACAAGTCTGTGGAGAAAAGTATTTGCCCCCCCCTTTATTATACATCATCGGTTCCACTGTATCAATGGCTTCTGATCTACAAGCTTGCCTCACAATATCAATATCAGCCATAAATGAGGGACCTGGAAAGAAGGGTGGGAGCACTTCCCAGTGGGGCGATGCACAATAGGCTGACTGTGCCTTCCTCAGGCTATTGGCCTGATCCAGAACAGCATTAATTAAGGCTTAATGGTCCCATCCTGTAATGCCGTCCTCAATGGCTTTATGCCCCATTGTTGTCTATTCATAGACAATGAGTGCATATCGCTAGGATATGCCCCCATTGTCTTATAGGTGCTGGGACCCGCACCTATATAGAGAATGGAGCCCCGCAAGGTGGTGGCTGGAGGACTCCCGTCCGGCCACCACCAAGCCGGCTCCCGATAGAAGTGAATGGGAGCGTACGGCGCATGCACGGTCCCCGCTCCCATTCATTTCTATGGGGCCGACGGAAATAGCCGAGCCAGCGCTCGGCTATTCTCGCCGGCCCCATAGAAAATGAATGGAGTGCAGCTGCGCATGCTCAGTGCGCCCTCCTTCACTTGCAGGGCTCCATTCTCGATATGGGTGCGGGTCCCAGCGGTGGGACCTGCACCTGTAAGACAATGGGGGCATATCCTAGCGATATGCCCCCATTGTCCATGATGAGACAACCCCTTTAAGTTCTTACTCTGCCCCTGGCACAAGGAATCTGCTGGACACATATGGCAGCTTTACTCACATGGCACAATCCGCTTGGTGGTTTCAGAGTCTCAAAGAGGACACAGTCTTTGTCAGTGGCAGTAGACAAATATAAATGTCCCTTAAAGGGCACCAGATTACTCTCCCTCTGAATTGCACAACACCTGACTCCTGGGCGTCCACACTCTGTCTCTGAATCTTCCTCTGCTCGGCATCAATGAAGATGGCTTTTTTGCTTTACAGGCCAAAGTAATTCTCCTCATGGTGCACTCTACACACTCCATACTGGAAAGGAATAATGCAACATATGGTATGGTTTGTTGTTGTTTTTGGCTTATTTAGGAGTTTACATCTCTTGAGGTCATAGTATATCTCTCTACTCATAATACACTTTGCAGTGTCTCTCAGCAATCGCAGTGTCTCTCCTTGCAACACACACAGTTGTGGCTTACACTGCGGCAGACTAATTGTTCTTTGTAGTCCCGAGCTTTCCCAGATGTCTCTAGTTGATTCAGGGTTAAGCCTCATTCACACGTCCGTGTCCGTGCTCAAATCCTTGAGCAGGTGGTCAGTGATGCATCCGTGAAGCTGTCCGTGAAGGATCCGTGTGTCCGTTTTTTGCTGTCCGTGTTGCATCCGTGTTTCACTGACACTGAACAGCTGAAAAATTATTTTCAAAGCATCTCTTACTAATGATCCGTGAAACACGGATGGCATCTGTGCTGCATCCATGATTTTCACGAACCCATAGACAAAATAGAGCATGTATCCGTGCTGAAAACACGGACCCACGGACCGTGCTAAAACACTGTTGTCTGAATACACACATTAGAATGAATGGGGACGTGTGCTGTCGCTCATGTCCGTAAAACACTGACGTGTGAATGAGGCTTTAGGGAGCTAGGAAGTGCAAGTTGGCTTCCCCTGCTCTAGGTTCTATCTCCCTATCCCAGGCTAGTGCTGCACACCTCCACTTGCTAGCTGAATAAAACGCAGAAGTATTGCTGGATGTCTCCAGCAGATAACACGATTATCCACTAGGTGTCAGCATAACCACAGTGCTGTTTACAACTTACACATCTATCTCATCTGAGCATGTGACAGGCAGAGGAATACAGGTGTGTTATCAGTAATTATGGTGGGTTGTGGGGCCCTCTCATTCCTGAAAAATCCTATTCGTCTAATTGTACAATTTAGATAAAGATTTGATCACATTTTATGCCATCTTTTCAGAAAGTCAGAGAATTCAAATGGTTTCACAAATATTCTAACAACGCCTACACTTCCTCCACCTCCAGTGTGACCTCTGTAGGTGGACAGGTTCATGCTCCTGGACTGGTATAGCAGCAATATTATCTGCAATATTTTGTGCTGAACATTAGACCCATGTCAGGTCATCAATCTGACTGATATTCTGTGGGCAGGAAGCAATCTTCAGTGCCATGTGAAATGTCTTATGGTGATTCATTGTATTGTCTTCCTCTGGATAAACACGATTTGTCACTCTACACAGATCTGCATCTCCTTATCTGTAATGGTAGCTCTGTCAGGGTCACCATCCATATAACCCATTAATAGTAGCGCTGAGGGGGTTATCATTAGGTATGTAGGTAAATAGTGTGACGTGTGGGCAGTGTACGGTGGTCTTTACTTGAGGGGTTGCCTTTAAAAGAAGACAATACAGACCAGACTACATGCAAAAACTTCAACTATATTGATCATGACTGTGGTCACTTTAAGAAAGCTCAATATACTTAATGTTTTCAGCACTCAGAGGAGGCACACAATCATCTCGGTTTCAGGTACACAAAGTGTTCCTGTTACTTACACATTACAAATCATAACAGAACACAATGTAACCAAGAACAATGTTCCATCTTAACATCTCTAACCTCTGTTCACACGAGTCCCACCAAGAATTGTGTTGCATCACATATGCCCAGGCTAGTTATTCTCCTCCCAGCGAGTGTTCGTTGTTCGCCGCTCTTGGGCCTTACTCTCAAGGGCTCCACTCAATCTTCTTGTCCATTTAGTTTTAATACACATTAGGTTGCAGCCAGATCTCTACCATATCTCCTCCTCAAAGAGCAGGAACATCTTACAGCCCTGAATAGACCCAGTTATAAGCTCCTTTGGACTGAACTCAACACTCTTCCTTGGTTCTCTCCAGGCAAATGCGCCCCTGGAGTTATCTCTTCCCAGCTGGCAATACTTCTATCCTATACTGTTTCTGTGGAGACCTAAATGGTACCCAGACCACTGTCCTCCATGGTTAGCCAACCTAGACACAGCCTCATAAGCTGTCAGTATGCTAACTCTCCACCTGCTTCACATAAGTTATAAGAATTGCTGTGTGAGGACCCAGGGTCAAGTGACAGGACTGAGGAGAGGACCTGCAAGTATATATCAGCAAGGATATAGTGAAGAGAGACACCACTGTCCCTTGTGCCAAATGTCCCACCTGACAGTCAACCTGGTATGATAGTTGTTTCTTCTGTGTTTTTGCAATTTGAATGTGGCAGATCCACCTTTGACTTTAGCAACAATGGATGGATCAATCTGAAAGTGGTTTTCAGAAACCACACCAAAACTGATTGTGTCCTTTTGTGGTGCAGTCTGGAAATCTACATGGAATTAAATTGTGGTCTCCTGATGACGACAACAGGGGGTGGTTTCCGATCACAGCTACACTGTAGACGATGTGTGAACTAGGCTTTATCACTTTGATCCATTTCTACTCTTCAGCTGATACCTGATCCCAAACCTTTTTTTTTTTTTTTTTATTATATTTTTATTGGTATTTCCAACAATAAACAGGGGGTAACAAGGAATCAAGGTATAGGCACGCAGGCCTGTCTGATTACAACAAAAAGAGTACTTTGCGAATAAGCAAATGATACAGTATGGGTTCGAGATTCACATTTTGAACACTTAAAACATTGCATAATCAAGTAAGGCGAGGTTATGGAAGAGACAAGAGCATGTTAATGAACAAAGTCAATACAACCCGGAGGAGTGGCAGACAAACACGAAGGCGTAAGTTAGGGCATACCCCTTGTCAGAGCACAGACCAAGAGGAGTGAGAGTGTGGTCTCTGTGTATGGTAGTCTGAAGCTCAGAGTGTACTCCCATCCCTAGCGACCACCAAGGCAGGAGGCCGACCAAGGGAAGATCATCTATGGCAAGAGTACATCCACTGAGTCAGGGGTCAAAGTGTAGTAAGCTAGGAGTCCAACCTACTGTTGGGGGTTTCTGAACCTTGACCAGGGGAGCCATTTTTTGAGGAAGGTGTCATGAGATCGCATTTCCCAAGAAGAAAGTTCTTCAAACCTATGGATTTGGTCCATTTTTTGGATCCAATCATCCATGGTTGGAACCTGGGATTGTAGCCAATGCTTGGGAAGCAAAAGGCGGGCGGCCATTAGCATTTGCGCAAAAACATATGGCAGTTTCACCACATGCTCATCTAGAGGGAGGGATAGGAGAGCAAGCTGCGGAGACGGTGGTATAGAGGTCGCACAGATCTTGTTTGAACAAGCAAAAAACCCCATCCACCACTTGTGAATGCGGGGGCAGGTCCATATTGTCTTTCGTCTGTCCCCATGTACCACTGACAATCTGACCTTCAGCTCCAACCTACGGCCAGCTATAAACTTCACCTTTTCCTGGTGGTTTCCGTGAGAAATAAAAAAAAGTGCGTGAAGCCAGTGTGACACAGCTGCTTGTCATGATAAATTATGAAAACATGAAAGCATTTATCAGACAAGTAAAGTAGACGTTATGTAAAATGCGGACAGGAAGTGTCATAGCGAGGAAAAGATTCCCTCAACATGACAAACAAGAAGATAATTAGAGGAATCTCTTCTACAGAGAAAATTGTCCCAATTACATATCGCACATAACGGCCGACAAGCGCTTTACATATCACCTGAGAAATCCTCAAGATGCCAGAACAAAACTGGGATTTAATAATGTATTTGTGGTTAGGAGATGACTCCTGGTATCCAACCTAACCCAGTTCCAGCACACTGTCCTCATGAACAGCCATATCCCTGCCAATGACGACCAGACTTTCTCCTATGGTGCTCCAGCTTCCAACCTCTTCTGTAGCTCTGCTGGATTGGGTCATGGCTCTCCTGCTCAAATTGCATCGTAGTATCAGGCTGCTAAGGAATACGACATCTGAAGATGATGTCAGACATGGTGCCTTGCTTGGTGTTTGAAGTTTGTATTCTATCCTATTTCTCGTTCCTGGTGTTTCTGATCCTGACTGGCCTTGATCTTGACCTCAGCCTTGTTCCTGGATATTGCCTCTTACTTGCCCCTAGAACTGTTTTTCTGTTACCCTTTTCCTTTACTCCTGGCCTTGGACTCCATTCCTGATAAGGCTCCCATCTGTCCTGGTGATGACCCCTTGTTCCGTTCCTGACTACTCTAGTCTGCTCTACTGCTGCCAACCCATGACTATTGTCAAGACCCTGACTTGGAGATTTCCCTGGAGCAGAGTTCAACTCCTTGCATGGGTTATGGATGAAGACCAAGGGATATCTTAGAATCCACATCCCAGTCTAGCCTACGACAAATGGACAGCAGCTTTCAGAATCCACTTCTTTGGTATGTGATCACAACAGGAACCTGCAGGGGATGCTGGTAGTCACCAGTAAGGCATATTTTCCAGTCATCCATGATCCTGTTCTGTAAGGTGGAGAGGATGATGGAAACGTGAGAAATCCAAGAAGCCTGTGTGGCAAACTCTGAAGAGAAGTCCTCCTGGTGGTCTGGGCCAAATGGAGAAGATGAATGTGTACATCAGAGGAAACATCACTTAAAGTAATAGATATATATTGCTGTATTCTCCTGTATGTTTGGTAATGCTTAAGGACCTCTTGCTTGCACCTCCAGCGGGAATTGCAAGCACACCATGCCGTTGGTGCCACAAGACTCAGCAAATTTGTACTGACTGGTGCTCAAATACAGTGCCTTCTACTGCACCCTGAGCAGGTGACTCATCATCACAAGTGGGAGGTATCATGTCCCCTTTCCTCCTGGCTTATTACAATGCAAAGACTATCCTTTTGGGCCATCAGCAACACCTAGCAGGTCAGTCCATGCTGCTGCAGGCCACCCTTGTTTGCAGTGCTCTCCCAGCATACAGAGCAGAATAGTTTTGGATACAACATGTTTATTTATTCGGGTGAGCTAGCACCTCAACAAGGCTGCCCCCACATTGATCAGGTCATAAGTGTCAAACTCCCTGGAAACCTCCTTTATAGGTCCATCAAAATAAAAATTTGATCTTGATGATGGGTCCTGTGTGTACAATGATAACTACAAAGTATAGGGAGTGCACTTGTTCTGTATAGGGGAGGGTGGTCCTCAGAATTATGGCCTATGAGGGGCCTAAAGAAAGGCAGTCTAATGCTGTCCTTATGTGCTGCTTATCTATGTCTATGGCAGCCTTGAACTACAACATTGTTTCTGTTAGGCTGTCCTTCTCCAGATCCACCCCTCACACTAGAAGGTTCTGGATCAGTTAGATACTGTATAAAAATAAAGCAGCCATAGAGAATGGTGTTTAGCAGGAGAGACTCTGCCAACTTTCACAAGTGGCCAGGAGAAGATGCTGAGGGGAGATATTTTTCCAAAGACCCTGGGTCAACAGCCCTTTGATCATGGAGCCACATGGATGACTGAGCAACAGACCCTGGATCACCAGCCGTCTAAAAGAGAAGGACAGCTAGCTCAGATTTGCACCTGAATTCCTCCAGTAAAGAAGCAGCCTGGTTACTGCAGACCCTGACTCTCTGGACTTCTTTCCCATTGTGGTGCACCACGCCTTACCATCCCTTCCAGAGAGCAGCAACATGTGGTCACACCTCGACGGTGTCTGTGGTAAGGATCAATGGACACCAATAGCTGAGATCCTCCGAAATAAGTAGGCAGATGTATAATACACTAGCTATAGGCGCTGCATTATGGGTTGTACAGCTAGGTGTTCACGTTTCCTAACCTTGTTAGATGACATGTTGTCTTCATGTTCAATCAATTGTCTGTACGCTGAAGCTAAGGAGTCGATGGGTTGTATAGACAGGCCATGATCCAAAAGCAAGTCTACATATGAATGCCTGAGAAGAATCCAAGAGAAATACTGTAGTAAACCCCCAAATGTGCAGATCCTAACAGAAAACTTCCAAGATGTCAGAATTAGAAGCGAAGTGGAGGCGATTCCTCAGGGGCGTAGCAAGGTGGGGGCGAGAGCAGCATGTGCCCCGAGTGCATGTCCAGGCAGTTCATTTACATGGTGAAGCAGTGGCCGTCCTCTCCCTGCTTCACTGTTCCCCTGAGCTCCGGCGCTCCCTAGCAGTCCACATATCGCAATGCCAGGCTGTGTGGGAGGAGCGGAAAAAGCCCGGGAATCAGCCCCCTGCACAGCCGCAGCGCCATGTGTGTGTGAGCGCGTCTGCTGCTGCTGGGGAGCGCCGGATGTGCCCGATCATCGGCAAAACAGGTGAGTATTTGTGTTTTTATTTTACTTTATTAAATGGAGCTAGAGGGGGCACTAGGGAGAAAAAGTGGACATTACTGCTGTGAGTAGGGCACAAGTAGGTCATTACTATGAGGGGGGCACAACAAGGACAAAGCTACTGTCAGAGGTGCACAATGTGGGCATTTGTACTGTTAGGGGGGCACAAGGTGGGAAATACTATAGTGAGGGGGCAGAATGTGGGCATTTCTACTGTGAGGGGGGCACGAGGTGGGAATTCCTACAGTGATGGGGCACAATGTGGGTATTTCTACTGTTAGGGGGACACAAGGTGGGCACTAGTACAATGAGGGGGCAAGAATGTGGGCATTTTTACTGTGAGGGGGCACAATATGGGCATTACTAATGTGAGGGGGACATAAGGTGGACATTACTACAATGAGGGGGGCAGAATGTGGGCATTTCTACTTTGAGGGTGCACAATATGGGCATTACTACTGTGAAGGAGGCACAATGTGGGCATTAATAATGTGAGGGGGACACAAGGTGGGCATTACTACAAGGAGGGGGGCAGAATGTCGGCACTTCTACTGTGAGGGGGACACAATGTAGGCATAACTACAATTAGGGGGGCAGAATGTGGGCATTTCTACTGTGAGGGGGCACAATATGGGCATTACTACTGTGAAGGAGGCACAATGTGGTCATTACTAATGTGAGGAGGACACAAGGTGGGCATTACTACAATGAGGGGGGCAGAATGTGGGCATTTCTACTGTGAGGGGGCACAATATAGGCATCACTACTGTGAAGGAGGCACAATGTGGGCATTACTAATGTTAGGGGGAAACAAGGTGGGCATTACTACAATGAAGGGGGCAGAATGTGGGCATTTCTACTGTGAGGGGGACACAAGGTAGGCATCACTACAATGAGGGGGGCAGAATGTGGGCATTTCTACTGTGAGGGGGCACAATGTGGGCATTACTACTGTGAAGGAGGCACAATGTGGGCATTACTAATGTTAGGGGAAAACAAGGTGGGCATTACTACAATGAAGGGGGCAGAATGTGGGCATTTCTACTGTGAGGGGGACACAAGGTGGGCATTACTACAATGAGGGGGGCAGAATGTGGGCATTTCTACCGTGAGGGGGGACACAAGGTGGGCATAACTACAATGAGGGGGACAGTAGTATAAATAAATTGCTGCGGTGCCCTACACATGCCGCTCATATTGTCCACCTTCGTAATTTAATAAAGACTTAGGCTACTTTCACACTAGTGTTTTTGCTGGATCCGGCAGGGTCCAGCAAAAACGCTTCCGTTACTGATAATACAACCGTCTGCCTGCGTTATGAACAGATCCGGTTGTATTATCATTAAAGGGGTTCTGCAGTTTGTTTCAACTGATGATCTATCCTCTGGATAGATCATCAGCATCTGAGCGGCGGTGGTCCCGGGTGTCGGACCCCCGCCGCTCAGATGCTGATGATCTATCCAGAGGATAGATCATCAGTTAAAACAAACTGCAGAACCCCTTTAACATTGCCAAGACGGATCCGTCATGATCTCTATTGAAAGTCAATGGGGTTCGGATCAGTTTTCTATTGTGGCAGAGAAAACGGATCCGTCCCCATTGACTTGCATCGGATCTGACTTGCTCCGCATCCCAGGACGGAAAGCAAACTACAGCATTCTGCGGTTTGCTCTCCGGTATGAGAACAGAACAGAATGCATTTTGGAGCATTCCGTTCTGTTCAGTTCAGTTTTGTCCCCATTGACAATGAAGCGTTTCTTTCTGGTATTAAGCCCCTATGACGGATCTCAATACCGGAAAACTTAAACGCTAGTGTGAAAGTGGCCTAATTTATTGTGAAAAGTCAAGTTCCTTTGCTCATGGCAGAACATTTTGCTTCCAATTGGTTTCTCAGTTTCACTTTGTCCAATAATCAGGCTCCAAACAATGTAACAAGAAAGTAATAATAGATACAAAAACCAGCGACCAGTTAACCGCTTCACTGCAGGGAGGTCCCCAGAGACCAGGTCATATAGCAAGAAACCAAAATAAACAGGATATCCGATTAAAATAGCTAAATCTGTCCAGCATGCAGAGGCTTGGGTGTTTCAGATACCTAATCCATACTCATAGCCTCCGGGTTATACTCTAAGACACTGTTTTAATCTGATTCCCATTCAGTGCTGGACTTTTTTTTTAGCTTTGTAAACTAAGAATAAAGTGTATCAGGGAGGGCGTGAATACTTTTTCACAGCACTATAATGACACACACCCCATATAATCACCACCACATATAAATCACACCTTCTTCCTCCACATCTCTGCTAATCCCAGGAGCTGTGCTCTTCAGACTCATCCCTCAGAAGACGCGGGGAAGCGGCTGTGTTTTCTTAGTGCAGTCTCCTGGGTGAAGCTCCAAGAGTAAAGAAGAATTTTATGTATTTAAACAAACAAGTTTTATTTTCCCAGTGGATGTCACCATGAAAAGTAATGACTCCGAGCCTGTGTACACAGCATGTAGATGGCGCATTATTATCTGTTCCATCATCCCGACAAATCTTCCTCTCTACACAGAATTTTAAGATTTTTTGTCTTTGCTAATCTCTACAGTTCATGAGAAGTCACAAGTAATAAGAAGCAGAAAGGTTCATGGTAATTCATAGCAAAGCAAACAAAAACAAGACCGTTTTGTAAGCACTAATATTAACCTTCCCTCAATAGACAAAATATTGCCCTAATACTGCATATGTGCAATACCTCTAAACTACAATACTGCCTCCTATATACAAGAATATAACTACTATAATACTGCCTCCTATATACAATAATATAACTACTATAATACTGCTCCCTATGTACTAGAATATAACTACTATAATACTGCTCCTATGTACAAGAATATAACTATTATAATACTCCCTCCTATCTACAAGAATATAACTGCTATAATACTGCCTCCTATGTACAAGAATATAACTACTATAATACTGCTCCTATCTACAAGAATATAACTACTATAATACTGCCTCCTATGTACAAGAATATAACTACTATAATACTGCTCCTATGTACAACAATATAACTACTATAATACTGCCTCCTATGTACAAGAATATAACTACTATAATACTGCTCCTATGTACAACAATATAACTACTATAATACTGCCTCCTATGTACAAGAATATAACTACTATAATACTGCTCCTATGTACAAGAATATAAGTACTATAATACTGCTCCTATGTACAAGAATATAACTACTATAATACTGCCTCCTATGTACAAGAATATAACTACTATAATACTGCTCCTATGTACAAAAATATAACTACTATAATACTGCTCCTATGTACAAGAATATAACTACTATAATACTGCTCCTATGTACAAGAATATAACTACTATAATACTGTTCCTATGTACAAGAATATAACTACTATAATACTGCTCCTATGTACAAGAATATAACTACTATAATACTGCTCCTATGTACAAGAATATAACTGCTATAATACTGCCTCCTATGTACAGGAATATAACTACTATAATACTGCCTCCTATGTACAAGAATATAACTACTATAATACTGCTCCTATGTACAAGAATATAACTACTATAATACTGCCTCCTATATACAATAATATAACTACTATAATACTGCTCCCTATGTACTAGAATATAACTACTATAATACTGCTCCTATGTACAAGAATATAACTGCTATAATACTGCCTCCTATGTACAAGAATATAACTACTATAATACTGCTCCTATCTACAAGAATATAACTACTATAATACTGCCTCCTATGTACAAGAATATAACTACTATAATACTGCTCCTATGTACAAGAATATAACTACTATAATACTGCCTCCTATGTACAAGAATATAACTACTATAATACTGCTCCTATGTACAAGAATATAACTACTATAATACTGCTCCTATGTACAAGAATATAACTACTATAATACTGCTCCTATCTACAAGAATATAACTGCTATAATACTGCCTCCTATGTACAAGAATATAACTACTATAATACTGCTCCTATCTACAAGAATATAACTACTATAATACTGCCTCCTATGTACAAGAATATAACTACTATAATACTGCTCCTATGTACAACAATATAACTACTATAATACTGCCTCCTATGTACAAGAATATAACTACTATAATACTGCTCCTATGTACAACAATATAACTACTATAATACTGCCTCCTATGTACAAGAATATAACTACTATAATACTGCTCCTATGTACAAGAATATAACTACTATAATACTGCTCCTATGTACAAGAATATAACTGCTATAATACTGCCTCCTATGTACAGGAATATAACTACTATAATACTGCCTCCTATGTACAAGAATATAACTACTATAATACTGCCTCCTATGTACAAGAATATAACTACTATAATACTGCCTCCTATATACAATAATATAACTACTATAATACTGCTCCCTATGTACTAGAATATAACTACTATAATACTGCTCCTATGTACAAGAATATAACTGCTATAATACTGCCTCCTATGTACAAGAATATAACTACTATAATACTGCTCCTATCTACAAGAATATAACTACTATAATACTGCCTCCTATGTACAAGAATATAACTACTATAATACTGCTCCTATGTACAAGAATATAACTACTATAATACTGCTCCTATGTACAAGAATATAACTACTATAATACTGCTCCTATGTACAAGTATATAACTACTATAATACTGCTCCTATGTACAAGAATATAACTACTATAATACTGCCTCCTATGTACAAGAATATAACTACTATAATACTGCTCCTATGTACAAGAATATAACTACTATAATACTGCTCCTATGTACAGGAATATAACTGCTATAATACTGCCTCCTATGTACAAGAATATAACTACTATAATACTGCTCCTATGTACAAGAATATAACTACTATAATACTGCTCCTATGTACAGGAATATAACTGCTATAATACTGCCTCCTATGTACAAGAATATAACTACTATATTACTGCTCCTATCTACAAGAATATAACTACTATAATACTGCCTCCTATGTACAAGAATATAACTACTATAATACTGCTCCTATGTACAAGAATATAACTACTATAATACTGCCTCCTATGTACAAGAATATAACTACTATAATACTGCCCCTATGTACAAGAATATAACTACTATAATACTGCCCCTATGTACAAGAATATAACTACTATAATACTTCTCCTATGTACAAGAATATAACTACTATAATACTGCCCCTATGTACAAGAATATAACTACTATAATACTGCCCCTATGTATAAGAATATAACTACTATAATGCTGCTCCTATGTACAAGAATATAACTACTATAATACTGCCTCCTATGTACAAGACTATAACTACTATAATACTGCTCCTATGTACAAGAATATAACTACTATAATACGGCCTCCTATATACAAGACTATAACTACTATAATACTGCCTCCTATGTACAAGAATATAACTACTATAATACTGCCTCCTATGTACAAGAATATAACTACTATAATACTGCTCCTATGTACAAGACTATAACTACTATAATACTGCCTCCTATGTACAAGAATATAACTACTATAATACTGCCTCCTATGTACAAGAATATAACTACTATAATACTGCCTCCTATGTACAAGAATATAACTACTATAATACTGCTCCTATCTACAAGAATATAACTACTATAATACTGCCTCCTATGTACAAGAATATAACTACTATAATACTGCTCCTATGTACAAGAATATAACTACTATAATACTGCCTCCTATGTACAAGAATATAACTACTATAATACTGCTCCTATGTACAAGAATATAACTACTATAATACTGCTCCTATGTACAGGAATATAACTGCTATAATACTGCCTCCTATGTACAAGAATATAACTACTATATTACTGCTCCTATCTACAAGAATATAACTACTATAATACTGCCTCCTATGTACAAGAATATAACTACTATAATACTGCTCCTATGTACAAGAATATAACTACTATAATACTGCCTCCTATGTACAAGAATATAACTACTATAATACTGCCCCTATGTACAAGAATATAACTACTATAATACTGCCCCTATGTACAAGAATATAACTACTATAATACTTCTCCTATGTACAAGAATATAACTACTATAATACTGCCCCTATGTACAAGAATATAACTACTATAATACTGCCCCTATGTATAAGAATATAACTACTATAATGCTGCTCCTATGTACAAGAATATAACTACTATAATACTGCCTCCTATGTACAAGACTATAACTACTATAATACTGCTCCTATGTACAAGAATATAACTACTATAATACTGCCTCCTATATACAATAATATAACTACTATAATACTGCTCCCTATGTACTAGAATATAACTACTATAATACTGCTCCTATGTACAAGAATATAACTGCTATAATACTGCCTCCTATGTACAAGAATATAACTACTATAATACTGCTCCTATCTACAAGAATATAACTACTATAATACTGCCTCCTATGTACAAGAATATAACTACTATAATACTGCTCCTATGTACAAGAATATAACTACTATAATACTGCCTCCTATGTACAAGAATATAACTACTATAATACTGCTCCTATGTACAAGAATATAACTACTATAATACTGCTCCCATGTACAGGAATATAACTGCTATAATACTGCCTCCTATGTACAAGAATATAACTACTATATTACTGCTCCTATCTACAAGAATATAACTACTATAATACTGCCTCCTATGTACAAGAATATAACTACTATAATACTGCTCCTATGTACAAGAATATAACTACTATAATACTGCCTCCTATGTACAAGAATATAACTACTATAATACTGCCCCTATGTACAAGAATATAACTACTATAATACTGCCCCTATGTACAAGAATATAACTACTATAATACTTCTCCTATGTACAAGAATATAGCTACTATAATACTGCCCCTATGTACAAGAATATAACTACTATAATACTGCCCCTATGTATAAGAATATAACTACTATAATGCTGCTCCTATGTACAAGAATATAACTACTATAATACTGCCTCCTATGTACAAGACTATAACTACTATAATACTGCTCCTATGTACAAGAATATAACTACTATAATACGGCCTCCTATATACAAGACTATAACTACTATAATACTGCCTCCTATGTACAAGAATATAACTACTATAATACTGCCTCCTATGTACAAGAATATAACTACTATAATACTGCTCCTATGTACAAGACTATAACTACTATAATACTGCCTCCTATGTACAAGAATATAACTACTATAATACTGCCTCCTATGTACAAGAATATAACTACTATAATACTGCCTCCTATGTACAAGAATATAACTACTATAATACTGCTCCTATGTACAAGAATATAACTACTATAATACTGCTCCTATGTACAAGAATATAACTACTATAATTCTGCTCCTATGTACAAGAATAGAACTACTATAATACGGCCTTCTATATACAAGACTATAACTACTATAATACTGCCTCCTATGTACAAGAATATAACTACTATAATACTGCCTCCTATGTACAAGAATATAACTACTATAATACTACTCCTATGTAGGAGAATATAACTACTATAATACTGCCTCATATGTACAAGAATACAACTACTATAATACTGCCCCTATGTACTAGAATATAACTACTATAATACTGCCTCTATGTACAATAATATAACTACTATAATACTGCTCCTATGTACATGAATATAACTACTATAATACTGCCTCCTATGTACAAGAATATAACTACTATAATACTGCTCTTATGTACAAGAATATAACTACTATAATACTGCTCCTATGTACAAGAATATAACTACTATAATACTGCTCCTATGTACAAGAATATAACTACTATAATACTGCTCCTATGTACAGGAATATAACTACTATAATACTGCCTCCTATGTACAAGAATATAACTACTATAATACTGCTCCTATGTACAAGAATATAACTACTATAATACTGCCTCCTATGTACAAGAATACAACTACTATAATACTGCTCCTATGTACAAGAATATAACTACTATAATACTGCTCCTATGTACAAGAATATAACTACTATAATACTGCCTCCTATGTACAAGAATATAACTACTATAATACTGCCTCCTATGTACAAGAATATAACTACTATAATACTGCCTCCTATGTACAAGAATATAACTACTATAATACTACTCCTATGTACAAGAATATAACTACTATAATACTGCTCCTATGTACAAGAATATAACTACTATAATACTGCTCCTATGTACAAGAATATAACTACTATAATACTGCTCCTATGTACAGGAATATAACTACTATAATACTGCCTCCTAGCTGTGAGGACGTGTGGCAGTAGCTCTCCTGAGGCTTTGGATGTCTGGAGAAAGCCCAGGGCGGGGCCACTCTGGGTGGGGATGCTCCCCAAGCAAGGCCCAGGCTCCAAGGCCTATTCTGGGAAATAATTCCCAGACCTCTCACTCCATGGATAATTATCCAAAAGTTTCTTTGGAAGGAAGGAATGTTCCGAGTGTTGCCAGTCCCAGTGCAGCAGGAAGTAAAGATGAAAAGAAAATGTTTGAAGTAAAGAAGGAGACATCGCTGAGTAAGACCATGGCTGCAGGTGTGCAATCCACCCCACCCGCAGGCAGACAGAGGAGAACATCCCTGGAGAAGCAGACCATGCAGGAGAATCTGCAACAGCCTGTCCTGATACGGTCTGACCGCACACGTTACGGGAGTGGGAACAGCGCAAAAGTCGCCAACCCGACAGATGAGACCAGAGGGAATACTGAAGGAAGGCTTCATGGGGCCACAAGTGCAGTCACTGGGAAGAACCAGGGGCCCAGTCCCCAATCTGGAGATAGTGACCTCGCAGCAGTGACCACGGCTGCACCAAGTCCAGTGCAAGGACCAAGCAGAGGGACGCCTGTAAGGAGCCATTCTGTGAGTACACAACCCCTCAATACTCAGCGTGCACCAGAACTATGTCTGGCCGAGCGGATCCCAGCTCTGGTCAAGAGACTAGAAACATTAAAAAGAACAAAACTACAGCTGCAGAAACAGATAGATTGTGTCTATAAGCTAAAGGCAGCAAACCCCAACAATCAGGTTGTCCACGACAAGAAGCTGAGCTCCCTCGCTGTGCAGCTCGCTGACACTGTGCAGGACATGGAGGCTGTACTGGAGCAGATGGGACCAGTCGCTGAATCCTTCAGGAACCAGCAAAGACTTGAGGGACATGGGGGAAGACCTGCGCCAGAACCATCTCCATCTAAACCCAAGTCTCCAACCTGTCCAGATGACACCCAGCAGGCCTGTGCAAGACCAGTCCTCAGACCAGCCAGCTTCCCTTTTGAGAAAGGGAATTTGTACAGAGAAGTGGGAGAAAGTGTCCAGCAACAGCAAAGACCTGCAGAGACTCCTCAAAAGGTACCACAAGTCCCAGCAGTTTGTGATGTGAAGCAGGACTATGGACTCAAGCCAGAAGGTAACTCTGCAGTAGCAGTGCAGTCACCACAAGCCCTGGGGGGCAGTAGAGAGCAGCAGGACTGTGGACTCTCGCCTGAAGGTAACTCTGCAGTAGCAGTGCAGTCACCACTAGCCCTGGGGGGCAGTAGAGAGCAGCAGGACTGTGGACTCTCGCCTGAAGGTAACTCTGCAGTAGCAGTGCAGTCACCACAAGCCCTGGGGGGCAGTAGAGAGCAGCAGGACTGTGGGCTCTTGCCTGAAGGCAGCAGTGCAGCAGAGAGCTCACAGGTCATGGCTCAGCAGGACTGTCGGGGCTCTGTAGAGCAGGATCATACTGCTAGTGACTGCACTGATATGGCTGTATGTGATGTTACTGATGAGGTTTCTGCAGAGGGGAGCGCTTCACAGTGTGTGTGGGATTTGGGGTCATCTCTAGAGTCAGGTCCACCATTAGATCAGCCTTCAGAGGCTTGTGACCCGCAGAGTATTATGGATGATGGTGGGGAGGGGGCTGTACAGTCTGATGCACAGCACTTCCCCCCTTTAGTTACACCAGGAGTGTCAGACCCCCATAGTGCAGGCGGTCAGCAGCCACCACAGCGCCCCCAAGTACAGCAGGAGGGTGGAACTGGTGGTGTCTCCTCTGGTAATGCCTGGAGCCGTGGGTCACCATCCTTCAGGTCTAATGTGAACTATACAGGTCAGGCTTTTAAGAGGAGGAACGTGGTCAGGTTCAGGCATAGAGGGGCCAAGGAGGAGTTGCCTGACAGGAGGTTTGTGGTCCGTGAACTTCTGTGCCACCAAATGGGTTTCCTGCCATCTAACATCCTGGCAGTGATAAACCTTCCTGACAGGCAGGGGTATGACGTCAGCTTTAAACTCATGTCTGACCTGGACCGCTTCTGGGCTCATTTCGCCCGGGTGAGAGATGCTGATGGCTGGAATAAGTTCAGCCTCATCCCCATCTCTAGACCAGACACAGCAAACGTCACCATAATATTCTGGAACGAGTCGGTACCACACCAGGATATTGTTGTATGGCTAAAAAGACACTGTGACCTAATGTCAGATCTGACCAAGACCAGGGACGAGGATGGCATATGGACTGGGGGGTGGAAGGTCCTGGTAAAGTTACGGCAGGTTAACAACATCACCCAACATCTGCCCAACTCATTCTTTATTGGCCGGGAGAAAGGGGTATGCTTCTATGCAGGTCAGCCTAGAAAATGTTTTAAATGCGGAAAGGCCGGTCATATTGCGAGTGTGTGCACCCTGGTAAAATGTAATTTATGCGGGGAGATCGGCCATGTCAGCGCCACCTGCCAGAACATCCGGTGCAACCTCTGTGGTAGGATCGGTCACTCGCACAGGGACTGTCCAGACGCCTGGCATAATGTTTGTAAGGACTTCCCTGATGAGGACTTGCTGGAAGTGGCAGATGACCTAGAGGAGGAGACGCTGTTGTCAGGGTCAGCAGTGACACCGCCCGAGCCTCAGCACAACATGGGTGACAACATAGGGGACATAGTGCCTGACCAGTCCCAGCCAGGAGCCACTGAGGGGAACGGGGAGGTCACTGAGCAGGTTGTGGGCACGTCGTCTTCTGCCCCTGCATCAATAAATCCGCAGAAGAAACGGAAGAAGGACAAAACCAGCCGCAAGCCTGAGGGGGAATGGACCACTGTCCAAAAACCTTCCAAAAAGAAAGTAGACCCCGGGTCAGGTGTCATGACTATCACAAATAGGTACGGTGTCCTATCAGACTCAGACGCTGAGGAAGAGATGGAGAGAGAGTTAAAGAGGGTGGTAGATGAATTTAATGAGGACCAAGAGGGCGATCCCCCCACAAAAAGGAAACCCCCGCGAGCTAAACGTCTGTCCGAATCAGACATGGAGACAGGTGGTCGGCAGGTGGGCTCAGACTCAGATCCATGATGATGGGGGGAATATCTCTGCTTCTTGTGCTTTGCTTTGCTTTGATGGCTGACTTTACCCTTAAAGTGTTCTCCAGTAATGTGAACAGTGTCAGAGTGAGGAGGACCAGGCATGTGGTTTATGAACATCTAAGGTCTCTTGATGCTGATGTCTTTTTCTTACAAGAGACACGTTTGAATACATTAGGACTCTTACGGGAAGCCGAGCGTGAATGGCGGTCTGGTCCATCCTTTTGGTCACTGGCTGTAGAACCAAGTGCCGGGGTCTCTATCCTCTTTAACACCAATGATGTAACTATACATAGGTTGACAGAGGTATTGATGGGAAGGTGCCTAATTCTGGAAGTTACTATTCGGGGTAGGAGGCTCCGTCTTATAAATATCTATGGTTCGCAGACAGTGACTGAAAGGGTTAACCTTTATAATGAAGTGAAGCCATATCTCTTCACATCTATCCCTGTCATCATGGCTGGAGATTTCAATGCCACCAGGACATCTTGTGACAGGACCTCTAATAGGCCTCTTACCAGAGACTCCAAGGTCTTAAACGGAATTATTCAACAGGCCGGGTTGTCAGATGTGTTTGTGCAGGGTGGTCGGAAACCAAAATTTACTTATTTTTGTGGTGAAAGAAGAAGTCGGATAGATTTAGCTCTGGTGAGTCCTACAGAGACCATTGGTGAGAAAGATGAGAAGATCGTCCCTTATTCAGACCATCTGGCCTTATATTTCTGTTTGGGTGTCACAAAGTGTTCTGGGACAGGTAGAGGGTTATGGAGACTTAATTCCAGTATATTAGAAGACCCTTCGGTTCAGAGTCATGTTCACTCTCTTATACAGAGTCAGCTAGAGAGAGTGGACTTTTATGACAATATGGCCGACTGGTGGGAGGATGTCAAGGATGAGATCAGATCCCTCTTAAAGAGACTGTCAGTTATAAAGGGGAAGAGTAAGTATGGCCAGTATCTCAAGCTGCGGAAAGAATTGGAGTCACTATATTCGGCGGGAGGGGATGACCAACAAAGGATAGACCGGCTGAAATCTGAGATAAGGCAGTATCAGTACAGCAGGTATACCTCCCTGGTTCTTGAACGGGATTATGGGACTTTAGGGTCTCCTGATCCCTTTGAGAATTGCCGGGAGCGAGTGGCAAATAAATCTGTCACCGGTCTCACTGACCCCCAGGGTGTTTTGCAAGAATCTCGGGAGGGTATCCTGGGGGTGGTGAGATCTTACTATGCTGACTTGTTTCAGAGGAAGGTTTTGGATAGAGACAAGATGACCCAATTCTTGGAGGCAACTCCGCTCCCTGATACTAATGATTTGGACTTTTCTCCTTTGACAGCAGATTTGACGGTGGCGGAGGTTAAAGAGGCAATTGATAAGTTACATCTGAAGAAGGCACCAGGTCCAGATGGGATAACAGCAGAATTCTATAGGACATTCAGAGACCTCTTGGCCCCAATCCTCGTGGATGTATATACAAATTGTCTAGAAAGTCACCTGATGCCTCCATCCATGAGAGTGTCCTCGCTGATTCTGCTGTCCAAAGGTAAAGAGCCGAGTGACATCAAGAACTGGAGGCCGATTGCCCTCTTGAATGTCGACAGAAAGATTCTGGCAAAAATTCTGTTTTCTAGATTAGTTTGTCTGTCCTCAGCACTGTTGTCAGGCTGTCAGTTTGGCACAGTAAAAGGGCGGAACATCTCTGGAGCAGTCCTCTCGATAAGGGAGATGTTTGAGAGATGTAAATCCCTGAGGTGTGGGAGATATGTTGTGAGTCTTGACCAGGCTAAAGCCTTTGACAGAGTAGATCATGAGTATCTATGGGCCACTTTGTCAAAGTACGGTATTCCGGGGCAATTCATCGATTGGCTGAAGACTCTGTATTGCGAGGCTGAGAGCTTTCCTCTGGTCAATGGTTGGCAGGGTGATACCTTCAGGGTTGAGGCAGGGGTGAGACAGGGTTGCCCACTGAGTCCGCTGCTGTATGTATTTGCCTTAGACCCATTCTTGAGGTCACTGCAGGAGTGTGGTTTTCAGGGGGTGCCAGTCCCCCATTGCCTGCCCCTGAGTGTTGTTGCCTATGCGGATGATGTGACTGTGGTGATATCTGAGCCTCGTGAGGTGGAGATGTTGTCTACGGCCATCAGAAGTTACTCAGAGGCCTCAGGGTCTCTGGTCAACCTTGAGAAGAGTCAAGCTCTCTGGATATCAGACAGTGATCCAGACTTTCATCTGCCACAATTTGTGAGAGCCTCCACCTATATTAAAATCCTAGGGGTCAAATTTGGGAGGAATGATGACGCCAAACTAAATTGGGAAGAGAAGTTGGAAGCCGGAAATGCAAAGGTTCAGCGATGGAAGAACTGGAGGCTGACCTATAGAGAAAGGGTTAAAATGTTGAAGACTTACCTGGTCCCTGTCTTCTTGTATGTCTCTGTCGTTTTTCCTTTGCCGGAATCTTTCTCCGCTAGGCTCTTTAGCCTGTTCTTCCAACTGTTGTGGGGGAACAGGTTGAACCTGATAAAAAGAGGGATCACCTACCTACAGAGAAGAGAGGGTGGGTTGGATATGTTGAATCCAAGGGTGTTCTTTGACTCCATGTTTCTAAAAGTTAATTTTGGTTGCCTGGACTCAGAGAACAGCTTCCTGTGGGTGAATAGTATCAGGGACTGGATAATGCCTTTTGCAGAGTCTTGGGTGCGAGGCGGCAGTCTCAAGAGGGGTCGATGGACGAGTGACTACCTCCCCCAGTACCTGGACTATGGGCTGAAGTGTGTGAGAAGGTGGAAGATAGAGAAGTCCTACATTGAGGGTAAGCCAAGGAAAGATCTATACGTGAGGGTCTGTAGGGCTTTCTTTTGTTCTCCACTTGTCTTGAGGGATTGTGTGACTAGCACTTTACAAGAAAGTCTGAAGCTCCTCAATGGGAAACGACTCCCCGCCAAATTATTTGACATAGCTTGGTTGTCATTACATGGAAAGCTATTTGTTAGGGGTAACCTGAAATTTTTAAGTGTTTCAGATAGGAACTGTCCTCTCGGTTGTCAGCAGGAGGAGACGATGGAGCACTTAATATCTGACTGCAGGGGTGGGAGGAGAATATGGGAAGAGGTGTCACAAAAACTAAACATCCCATTACTGCAGTCCCTGACTTATCCTGAAATAATCTATGCTGTTCCATCCAGAAATAGGAATGTAGACAGGGGGACAATGTACCTGATCATATCTGTCATAAAATACTACCATTGGCACATGAGAACCCGCGTGTCTATACACAATGAGCCATTCCACCACACCACAGCCGTAAGCCAAATAATGTCTGAGCTCCAGTGGGTTAAGTCATTAGAGATAAGGAGTAACCCGAATAATAGGAAATTATGGAGAAATGTGTCTTTGGTTTAAAACAGAAAATATGATGTTATTTTGTGTGTTTTTTTTCTCTTCTTTTTCCTCCCCAGCAAATGTGGACTTTCTAAGTTTAATATGATTCTATAGTCATTCTAGATGAGTAGTCATTGTGTGTACAATGCCTGTTATTTTTTGTTTTTGTAAGAATGTATTTTAATTGTATTTTTGTTGTTTGTTTTCACAATAAAAATTGCCTCCTATGTACAAGAAAATAACTACTATAATACTGCTCCTATGTACAAGAATATAACTACTATAATACTGCTCCTATGTACAAGAATATAACTACTATAATACTGCTCCTATGTACAGGAATATAACTACTATAATACTGCCCCTATGTACAAGAATATAACTACTATAATACTGCCTCCCATGTACAAGAATATAACTACTATAATACTGCCTCCTATGTACAAGAATATAACTGCTATAATACTGCTCCTATGTACAAAAATATAACTACTATAATGCTGCTCCTATGTACAAGAATATAACTACTATAATACTGCTCCTATGTACAAGAATATAACTACTATAATACTGCTCCTATGTACAAGAATATAACTACTATAATACTGTCTCCTATGTACAATAATATAACTACTATAATACTGCCTCCTATGTACAAGAATATAACTACTATAATACTGCTCCTATGTACAAAAATATAACTACTATAATGCTGCTCCTATGTACAAGAATATAACTACTATAATACTGCTCCTATGTACAAGAATATAACTACTATAATACTGCTCCTATGTACAAGAATATAACTACGATAATACTGCTCCTATGTACTAGAATATAACTACTATAACACTGCTCCTATGTAGAAGAATATAACTACTATAATACTGCCTCCCATGTACAAGAATATAACTACTATAATACTGCTCCTATGTACAAGAATATAACTACTATAATACTGCTCCTATGTACAAGAATATAACTACTATAATACTGCCTCCTATGTACAAGAATATAACTACTATAATACTGCTCCTATGTACAAGAATATAACTGCTATAATACTGCTCCTATGTACAAGAATATAACTACTATAATACTGCCTTCTGCATTTAGTACTACAGATTCGCCTTCCAGCAAGTTCATAGCTAGGATAATGCAGTGTTATATCCAGGAGAAGTCTCTGAATTCCGATGTCACTTTGGTTGGTTTACCCTTGTTGGGCATTTTTGACCTTGACAGGGTTTACCCATCATTTCCGCTGTATCATTTGGTCCTGCCTAGATCTTGGTTGACAAGGAGACTCTTTTTCTGGCAATGAACCTCTGTACGACAATTATTCTTCTTCAGTTCTATTATGTTTTAAAAAAGAATGAATTATAACCATGAAGGAAAGTCTTGGGGCCAGGGGCGTAGCTATAGGGGGTGCAGATAGCAGCCTCTACCGGGCCCAGGAGCCTGAGGGGGCCCAAAGACCCTTGTGCCACATGAGAAGACACCGGTATTATAGAAAGTGCATGCTGGGAGAGCTCTGTTATATACACTGCTCAAAAAAATAAAGGGAACACAAAAATAACACATCCTAGATCTGAGTTAATTAAATATTCTTCTGAAATACTTTGTTCTTTACATAGTTGAATGTGCTGACAACAAAATCACACAAAAATAAAAAAATGGAAATCAAATTTTTCAACCCATGGAGGTCTGGATTTGGAGTCACACTCAAAATTAAAGTGGAAAAACACACTACAGGCTGATCCAACTTTGATGTAATGTCCTTAAAACAAGTCAAAATGAGGCTCAGTAGTGTGTGTGGCCTCCACGTGCCTGTATGGCCTCCCTACAACGCCTGTACATGCTCCTGATGAGGTGGCGGACGGTCTCCTGAGGGATCTCCTCCCAGACCTGGACTAAAGCATCTGCCAACTCCTGGACAGTCTGTGGTGCAACGTGACGTTGGTGGATAGAGCGAGACATGATGTCCCAGATGTGCTCAATTGGATTCAGGTCTGGGGAACGGGCGGGCCAGTCTATAGCATCAATGCTTTCATCTTGCAGGAACTGCTGACACACTCCAGCCACATGAGGTCTAGCATTGTCTTGCATTAGGAGGAACCCAGGACCAACCGCACCAGCATATGGTCTCACAAGGGGTCTGAGGATCTCATCTCGGTACCTAATGGCAGTCAGGCTACCTCTGGCGAGCACATGGAGGGCTGTGCGGCCCTCCAAAGAAATGCCACCCCACACCATTACTGACCCAATGCCAAACCGGTCATGCTGGAGGATGTAGCAGGCAGCAGAACGTTCTCCACGGCGTCTCCAGACTCTGTCACGTCTGTCACATGTGCTCAGTGTGAACCCGCTTTCATCTGTGAAGAGCACAGGACGCCAGTGGCGAATTTGCCAATCTTGGTGTTCTCTGGCAAATGCCAAACGTCCTGCACGGTGTTGGGTTGTAAGCACAACCCCCACCTGTGGACGTCGGGCCCTCATATCACCCTCATGGAGTCTGTTTCTGACCGTTTGAGCAGACACATGCACATTTGTGGCCTCCTGGAGGTCATTTTGCAGGGCTCTGGCAGTGCTCCTCCTGTTCCTCCTTGCACAAAGGCGGAGGTAGCGGTCCTGCTGCTGGGTTGTTGCCCTCCTACGGCCTCCTCCACGTCTCCTGATGTACTGGCCTGTCTCCTGGTAGCGCCTCCATGCTCTGGACACTACGCTGACAGACACAGCAAACCTTCTGAACCAAGTCAACGGTTCAGCAATTACGGTACCCACGTTCTTTCTCCTTGTTCTCCTCCTCTTCCTCGTCTTCCTCCTGTTTGTTGTGACTTATTTTCCAGTTGTTCCTTTTAGAAAATTAAAATCTAGCAAGTTAGAAGCCAGGATGATGTTTAGGAAAGATGTCCAGAACTCGAAGAAGCAGCAGCATCAGGAGACCTCCACGATTTCCTTAAAACGAGGTCTTTGAGTAGACGATTTAACTTCAATCTCCGAAGCCAAAGGCTCCTTTTAATTAAAAGACCATTACATGGAGGTCTCTGACCTGATTTGTGGGCTTTACTTTACAGACCTCCTCCGGGAGAACATCACACAGATTTCTTGGTTTTATGAGTGATCTTTACCAGAGTTCATGCACCTCACGAAGATTTCAGTAGAAAGTTAAAAATAATTTATTGTAGCTGCTCCTCAAACATTCCTGATCATTGCACTCCACAGATCCTTGGATTGTATAATTCTAAAATCCACCTGCATCGCAAAGGTCGTGTTTCAGTTCCTCACCATTTTCAAGATCTCTGGTTTCTGCCAAGGAATGAAATCATTTTTTCTTTCCACCAGAGGATGAAAACTGGTCTTGATGGAATATGTCCCAAAACTGAGCTTTGTTACAGTGTATCTAGTGTAGACAATCCTTTTTGAGAAATTATGTAGCACCCTCTACTTTGACATCACTTCCTGCTCGGCAGCGATTGGCTGAAGCTGTAACTCACAGACTTCCTGTTCTGCCCGCCCCATGAAGGCATCTACTGCTGGTAATACTGAGAGATCTCTGCTTCCATTCAAGTAACTTCCCTGCTTACTGGTCCAAATGCAGGAGAAGACATCTACTGTATAAGCAACAGAAGATCAGTAGTTTCTGATAATGTAGGGAGCAGCATGGAAACCCGCAGTTAAGGAACCAGTAGTGGCCACGTATGTGACAAGACTTTAGTAGATCCATCTTACTAATTATGTAAGGCAAAGTACCCAGCAGAACACACCCCAGCAACGCCCATACCAGGACTGGGAGCCTGAAACCCACAGGCCGACATCTGGTTATGGACAGGAACATAATTGAGTTGAAAATTGAAAGCAAGAAATAGTAACCAATATAATAATCATGATACTGATAGCTCACAAGTCAAAATCTTCTTAGGTTGTGCGCTCAACTTCCATACTCTTAAAGAGCCTGTGCACATGCTTCCAAATCCTTCCCCAGCCAATGGCTGAGAGTCCCTAGGTATTTAAGGCACCCTCTCCAGCCTAAGGGTGCCTGAGCTTTAGGTTCCCTGGTGACCAGCAGAGGTTTGCTGATAGTTATGCTATTGTGATTTACCTTCATTTATCCTGCGTTTGTTCCTGTCTGTGCTCCAGCTTGTACCTGCCCATGTCTTCCAGCATTTCAAGTTCTGCCTCCCTCGTCTGTATCTTTGCTATCAATCTGCCTGCTTGTTTATCTTTTGTTTCACTAACTATGCTTTAAGTCTGCTGTTTGGATCTCAGGAACCTGCATTCAAGTCTATACTTGCATTTTTTGGTATGTTTTCTGTATCCTGAGCTTCAGATGGTTGCATCAGAGTCCCTCCCCCCTGTGGGTCAGCTGTCAACTACACCGGGACTATCCCAGGAGGTGGCAGTCCAGTTGATTCCTTGCAATGGTCCAGGGGTAAAGGGTGAATACCAGGGGAGCACTGAAATAACCCCCGTAGGGTTTAGCCCACAGTGGTTCCATACTTACTGATACACTATTACAATATATAATATTACAGGATACAAAATCACATAGTACCTGCTACATAATTCAGCCACATGTATATGATACATACAGTTGGCCCCACTACATGGAGAAATCCACCATCACTCCACTTTTGGCTTTCATGGTCTTTCCTCCTCTAAACTCTAGTGACAATCCTGAAGACTTGCTGTGTCTATCAGAAGACCTGTCTTCCCCGTGGGAGGCAGGTCACATGGATGGCTTCTTCTCCATCCAAGGGTGACACAGGACACGGTTGATCAGCTCCACAAGGTTCCCATGAGCCTCCAGTCATCTCCTGACACTTCCATGCTCCAAAGCTTTACTCCATCCGTCGTGTGAAGGACTGGTGGCTGTGGGGGTGCCGCCTATGAATGCCCCTGGGGTAAGCTGCTCTGGAAGAAGATTTATCACTCGTCATCTGCCTCCTCTCTGGTTATAATTCATCACTTACATCTACTAGACATCCATACTGAGTGTTTAAGGGTGTGCTATGTCTCCATTCTCACCGCTATATGGTACCGCTGAGACAAGAACCTATGACTTGGCCCCTATGGACGCCATATATATAAATCCTCTACTATGGGCAGTGACTATGATGTGCCTCCATCCATCTGCAGGAAAGGAGTTGTCAGACACTGCCGTAGAGTTGCTTCCATCTTCTATTCACAATATTGGGTGCAGGTCAATGGACTGACCCTCCACCGGTGTCTATAATAAATGATGGCTGTAATTTCCTGCAGGACCTGCCCTGGTGATGGAGATGATGGTCTCCCACAGACTGATATAATTAAGAGACGAGAGGGAATGACTCGCATGGATTTACAGATTGATTCTGGGAGGAAGCACTCGTTATGGAGCTTTATTAATTCCAGGGAAGGTTTTATATCCTCTTTCGTTTGCATTAGAGTGATACGAAACGCGTGAGATGTTCTATAAACCACAGCTGTAATTCAGTCTGTGAATGGTACATGACGGGAGATGTGCAGAATTAGATCATTACATGGAAATTACTGACTCTGCAACAAGTGTCAAATAAATAACCCGACTACTAACTGACAAAAACTAGGTAAATATAAGAGCGGAGGAGAGGTGGAGCGTCTTGCCCTAAGGCACCACACTGCACCATGGCTCTACTTTGTATGTAGCTGGACTAGGGCTGCCATAGGGATGTGAGAGCTCTGTATTGTACCTCTGGAGGTTTCTGTCTCACACATTATGGAGGTCTGCATGTTCCAATGGATTGCTTATAAATGGGGGTATAAGGAAGCCTTGCTTGTGGTGGAGAACATCTTCATACCCATGGCACCTGATGTACTAGGGAGCTCTGCCAGTCTTATGAACCACACTCCAAAAGAACTAGGAAACCTCCCCACTCACTTCTTTTGGAGTGAGATGTCTTGTGACCAGGATCCTATCCACTAGAGACAGCCCTCAACCTATGCTACATCTATGGACTTACCTCCTCTATGGTGGCTCCTGAAGCTCACATTGATGATGCCTTTGTGCTGCAGATAATGTGTATGCACTGACACCTGTATCTTTGTGATATTCATGGACCACCATGGGGTTGATAACAACTATTTATGGACCCTAGAAAGACCCATGGCAGACCTACATGCACATTTTTGTTCATTTGGAGTGGAATTATATTGTCACATGGAGATTATTAGGTTTGTATCCATGGATCCCTCATAGCAAAGAAAACAAGGGGCCCCACTCTGCATTTCAGTGCCTGTATTACAGCCATAACACCCGGACCTGCAGGATATCCACTGAAAAAGAAGTGGTTCATCAAAAGCTCTGATGGTACTGCGCCCATAATACAGGCTCTATAGAGGTATCAAGTTCAAACCTGCTTATAGGAGCCATGATTGCCACTGTACACGAGATCCACCGCTGCTGTATGACAGATCCATGACTGCTGCTGTATGACAGATCCATGATCGCTGCTGTATGACAGATCCATGACTGCTGCTGTATGACAGATCCATAACTGCTGCTGTATGACAGATCCATGACTGCTGCTGTATGACAGATCCATGATCGCTTCTGTATGACAGATCCATGATTGCTACTGTATGACAGAACCATGATCGCTTCTGTATGACAGATCCATGATTGCTACTGTATGAAATATCAATGATCGCTGCTGTATGACAGATCCATAACTGCTGCTGTATGACAGATCCATAACTGCTGCTGTATGACAGATCCATGATCGCTACTGTATGACAGATCCATGATCGCTGCTGTATGACAGATCCATGACTGCTATTGTATGACAGAACCATGATTGCTACTGTATGACAGATCCATAACTGCTGCTGTATGACAGATCCATGATCGCTACTGTATGACAGATCCATGATCGCTGCTGTATGACAGATCCATGACTGCTATTGTATGACAGAACCATGATCGCTGCTGTATGACAGATCCATAACTGCTGCTGTATGACAGATCTATGACTGCTTTTGTATGACAGATCCATGATCGTTGCTGTATGACAGATTCATGATCGCTGCTGTATGACAGATCTATGACTGCTATTGTATGACAGATCCATGATCGCTGCTGTATGACAGATCCATGATTGCTGCTGTATGACAGATCCATGATCGCTTCTGTATGACAGATCCATGACTGCTGCTATATGACAGATCCACTTTGACCCACTTTGAACCTTTCCTTTGGTCAAAATTGATCTCTGTAGTTCAGAACAAGCAGAGCTACAGTATAAAGAATGGGTAAAGGACAGGGCAGAGGCCTGAGCCTTTCATGAGACAAGTAAAAGGCTTCAGACTACCTGAGACTACCACAGATAATGCAGCTAAGCCATGGATAAGAGCTGTGGCCTGGAGAGACATATTTAAATGTAAAGTATGGAGGAGCAGAGCAGTGGTGTCGTCACAGATTAGGGTACTTTCACACTAGCATTTTTTTTTTCCGGCACTGAGTTCCGTCAAAAGGGCTCAATGCCGGAAAATAACTGATCAGGCATATCCCCATGCATTCTGAATGGAGAGTAATCCGTTCAGTTTGCATCAGGATGTCTTCAGTTCAGTCATTTTGACTGATCAGGCAAAAGATAAAACTGCAGCATACTACGGTTTTATCTCCGGCCAAAAAAACTGAAGACTTGCCTGAATGTCGGATCCAGCATTTCTTTCCATAGGAATGTATTATTGCCGGATCCGGCATTCAAAATACTGAAATGCCATGCGCAGACCAAAAAAAGGTAAAAAAATTCCGGATCCGTTTTGCCGGATGACACCGGAAGGACGGATCTGGCATTTCAATTCATTTTTCCGACTGATCAGGCATTTTTAAGACTGATCAGGATCCTGATCAGTCTTACAAATGCAATCAGTTGGCATACGTTTTGCTGGATCCGGCAGGCAGTTCCAGCGACGGAACTGCTTGCCGGATCACTCTGCCGCAAGTGTGAAAGTAGCCTTATGAGAATGGATTTCACACATTAGTCTCCGATATACAGAGCAATGTATAACAAAGAGAGAAATATAAACCACCCTGGATACATTGTATCAGAGTGAATGAAGGGTCCTAGTGGACGGAGGATACATTGTATCAGAGTGAATGAAGGGTCCTAGTGGACGGAGGATACATTGTATCAGAGTGAATGAAGGGTCCTAGTGGACGGAGGATACATTGTATCAGAGTGAATGAAGGGTCCTAGTGGACGTAGGATACATTGTATTAGAGTGAATGAAGGGTCCTAGTGGACGGAGGATACATTGTATCAGAGTGAATGAAGGGTCCTAGTGGACGGAGGATACATTGTATCAGAGTGAATGAAGGGTCCTAGTGGACGGAGGATACATTGTATCAGAGTGAATGAAGGGTCCTAGTGGACGGAGGATACATTGTATCAGGGTGAATGAAGGGTCCTAGTGGACGGAGGATACATTGTATCAGAGTGAATAAAGGGTCCTAGTGGACGGAGGATACATTGTATCACAGTGAATGAAGGGTCCTAGTGGACGAAGGATACATTGTATCAGAGTGAATGAAGGTTTCTAGTGGACGGAGGATACATTGTATCAGAGTGAATGAAGGTTTCTAGTGGACGGAGGATACATTGTATCAGAGTGAATGAAGGGTCCTAGTGGACGGAGGATACATTGTATCAGAGTGAATGAAGGGTCCTAGTGGACGGAGGATACATTGTATCAGAGTGAATGAAGGGTCCTAGTGGACGGAGGATACATTGTATCAGAGTGAATGAAGGGTCCTAGTGGACGGAGGATACATTGTATCAGAGTGAATAAAGGGTCCTAGTGGACGGAGGATACATTGTATCAGAGTGAATGAAGGGTCCTAGTGGACGGAGGATACATTGTATCAGAGTGAATGAAGGGTCCTAGTGGACGGAGGATACATTGTATCAGGGTGAATGAAGGGTCCTAGTGGACGGAGGATACATTGTATCAGAGTGAATGAAGGGTTCTAGTGGACGGAGGATACATTGTATCAGAGTGAATGAAGGGTCCTAGTGGACGGAGGATACATTGTATCAGGGTGAATGAAGGGTCCTAGTGGACGGAGGATACATTGTATCAGAGTGAATAAAGGGTCCTAGTGGACGGAGGATACATTGTATCACAGTGAATGAAGGGTCCTAGTGGACGAAGGATACATTGTATCAGAGTGAATGAAGGTTTCTAGTGGACGGAGGATACATTGTATCAGAGTGAATGAAGGTTTCTAGTGGACGGAGGATACATTGTATCAGAGTGAATGAAGGGTCCTAGTGGACGGAGGATACATTGTATCAGAGTGAATGAAGGGTCCTAGTGGACGGAGGATACATTGTATCAGAGTGAATGAAGGGTCCTAGTGGACGGAGGATACATTGTATCAGAGTGAATGAAGGGTCCTAGTGGACGGAGGATACATTGTATCAGAGTGAATAAAGGGTCCTAGTGGACGGAGGATACATTGTATCAGAGTGAATGAAGGGTCCTAGTGGACGGAGGATACATTGTATCAGAGTGAATGAAGGGTCCTAGTGGACGGAGGATACATTGTATCAGGGTGAATGAAGGGTCCTAGTGGACGGAGGATACATTGTATCAGAGTGAATGAAGGGTTCTAGTGGACGGAGGATACATTGTATCAGAGTGAATAAAGGGTCCTAGTGGACGGAGGATACATTGTATCACAGTGAATGAAGGGTCCTAGTGGACGAAGGATACATTGTATCAGAGTGAATGAAGGTTTCTAGTGGACGGAGGATACATTGTATCAGAGTGAATGAAGGGTTCTAGTGGACGAAGGATACATTTATCAGAGTGAATGAAGGTTTCTAGTGGACGGAGAATACATTGTATCAGAGTGAATGAAGGTTTCTAGTGGACGAAGGATACATTGTATCAGAGTGAATGAAGGGTTCTAGTGGACAGAGGATACATTGTATCAGAGTGAATGAAGGGTCCTAGTGGACGGAGGATACATTGTATCAGAGTGAATAAAGGGGCCTAGTGGACGGAGGATACATTGTATCAGATTGAATTAAGGTTTCTAGTGGACGGAGGATACATTGTATCAGAGTGAATTAAGGTTTCTAGTGGACGGAGGATACATTGTATCAGAGTAAATTAAGGTTTCTAGTGGACAGAGGATACATTGTGTCAGAGTGAATAAAGGGTCCTAGTGGACGGAGGATACATTGTATCACAGTGAATGAAGGGTCCTAGTGGACGAAGGATACATTGTATCAGAGTGAATGAAGGTTTCTAGTGGACGGAGGATACATTGTATCAGAGTGAATGAAGGGTTCTAGTGGACGAAGGATACATTTATCAGAGTGAATGAAGGTTTCTAGTGGACGGAGGATACATTGTATCAGAGTGAATGAAGGGTTCTAGTGGACAGAGGATACATTGTATCAGAGTGAATGAAGGGTCCTAGTGGACGGAGGATACATTGTATCAGAGTGAATAAAGGGGCCTAGTGGACGGAGGATACATTGTATCAGATTGAATTAAGGTTTCTAGTGGACGGAGGATACATTGTATCAGAGTGAATTAAGGTTTCTAGTGGACGGAGGATACATTGTATCAGAGTAAATTAAGGTTTCTAGTGGACAGAGGATACATTGTATCAGAGTGAATGAAGGGTCCTAGTGGACGAAGGATACATTGTATCAGAGTGAATGAAGGGTCCTAGTGGACGGAGGATACATTGTATCAGAGTGAATGAAGGGTCCTAGTGGACGGAGGATACATTGTATCAGAGTGAATGAAGATTTCTAGTGGACGGAGGATACATTGTATCAGAGTGAATGAAGGGTCCTAGTGGACGGAGGATACATTGTATCAGAGTGAATGAAGGGTCCTAGTGGACGGAGGATACATTGTATCAGGGTGAATGAAGGGTCCTAGTGGACGGAGGATACATTGTATCAGAGTGAATGAAGGGTTCTAGTGGACGGAGGATACATTGTATCAGAGTGAATAAAGGGTCCTAGTGGACGGAGGATACATTGTATCACAGTGAATGAAGGGTCCTAGTGGACGAAGGATACATTGTATCAGAGTGAATGAAGGTTTCTAGTGGACGGAGGATACATTGTATCAGAGTGAATGAAGGGTTCTAGTGGACGAAGGATACATTGTATCAGAGTGAATGAAGGTTTCTAGTGGACGGAGGATACATTGTATCAGAGTGAATGAAGGGTTCTAGTGGACAGAGGATACATTGTATCAGAGTGAATGAAGGGTCCTAGTGGACGGAGGATACATTGTATCAGAGTGAATGAAGGGTTCTAGTGGACAGAGGATACATTGTATCAGAGTGAATGAAGGGTCCTAGTAGACGGAGGATACATTGTATCAGATTGAATTAAGGTTTCTAGTGGACGGAGGATACATTGTATCAGAGTGAATTAAGGTTTCTAGTGGACGGAGGATACATTGTATCAGAGTAAATTAAGGTTTCTAGTGGACAGAGGATACATTGTATCAGAGTGAATGAATGGTCCTAGTGGTTGGAGGATACATTGTATCAGAGTGAATGAAGGGTCCTAGTGGACGGAGGATACATTGTATCAGAGTGAATGAAGGGTCCTAGTGGACGGAGGATACATTGTATCAGAGTGAATGAAGGGTCCTAGTGGACGGAGGATACATTGTATCAGAGTGAATGAAGGGTTCTAGTGGACGGAGGATACATTGTATCAGAGTGAATGAAGGGTTCTAGTGGACGGAGGATACATTGTATCAGAGTGAATGAAGGTTTCTAGTGGACGGAGGATACATTGTATCAGAGTGAATTAAGGTTTCTAGTGGACGGAGGATACATTGTATCAGAGTGAATGAAGGGTCCTAGTGGACGGAGGATACATTGTATCAGAGTGAATGAAGATTTCTAGTGGACGGAGGATACATTGTATCAGAGTGAATTAAGGGTCCTAGTGGACGGAGGATACATTGTATCAGAGTGAATGAAGGGTTCTAGTGGACGAAGGATACATTGTGTCTTAGATGATAATCTAAAGTGTCCTCCTGCCCTGAATATCTGCCTTCTCCAAAGGCCTCATGAAAAGGTGACATTTCCTCCAGATAAATGTTAACTAGAAGTCACAGGAGGTGCAGCGGTCACTTCCATTCGTCCTGTTACATCTCTGTTACTTCTGGAGGTCATCTGGAGATGTGCTCACCCTCAGTGCACCCAGTGTTCTAGCACCCAGTCGCCTGGTGTGTCAGTAACCCCCAGTGCTGTGGACACAGTTTGGGTTCTTTATAGGAGGCTTGGATTCTGCATCAGTTTTTTATTAATTTGTCAACACCTTCAATAAGATCTTTCAAGTGAAGTTTGTAATGACTGAAGCCTCGGTGCTTCTCATCAGGTTTACTTCAGCAGGCTCTTAAAATATAAAGCATGACTTGGTCATGACACCCTCCACCCCATTTTATACCTCTAAACACATAATACTACATGGGCAATAACTAACAATGCTGTAATTCTTTCCAGGTAAGTCAGGAACCCCTCACTGGCAGCAGGTGATGGATCTCTCCACCTGGAGGTCCCTGTACACAAGGACACGGCTCAGACATGTCGACCTATGTGTTATTTGCTCTGGTTGCTTCTCTTGGCTGTACAGCTGATAAAGAGCTTTTTTTGTACAGGATTATTTTTCTGACAAGTTTCCAGCTTCTCGGAGCCGCATCGTTAAGTCATTGTCTCCATCCACGCACACAAAATGTAGAACGTTCCAACAATTTTGCATCTGAAAGCTCCCCACAAACCAAAAATGATTCTTTATAATTCCCGGTCTCCTTGCCAAGAGCGGGACGAGCTAATGTCTATAATTACGTGATAACGCGGACACTCGGTTAATAAGGAGAATTAAACATCTCTTCGGGGCGCCTACATTAACCCCTGCCTGTCCTTCCTTTCATGCTGTGCCAATGATCTGTCAAACACAAGCAGCTGCATCTCTTTGTCATTGTAATTATGCTGAGGGTTGTAGTACTACCCCCGCCAAGCCATTGCAGCTTCAGGGCGAGTTGTGATGGAGCCTCTGAATAAAATCCTCATTTCAGTTTCTTAAAGGAGAATTTTTGGAGATGTTGTCAGATTTGACCCAAGAATATCTCGCCTTTCCATAGATGGTGAAATCTAAACCTCACAAAGTTACACATCGAGGAACATGGTATGGACCTCCAGAAATGGTGGTATGAGTGCTCAGTATTTAATGAGATGATCTGAGTGGCAAAACCTGAAAAATCAAGCCCCAAAACCACCATGTTTGGGATCACAAGTAACACCATGTCTGGGACAACAGGGAATACCATGTCTGGGAGCACAAGGAACACCATGTTTGGAACCACAAGGAACACCATGTCTGGGAGCACAAGGAGCATCATGTCTGGGAGCACAAGGAACACCATGTTCACAATCACAAGGAACATTATGTTTGGACCCACAACAAACACTGCGTCTGTGAACACAAGGAACAACATGTCTGGGACGACAAGGAACATTATGTCTGGGACGACAGAGAACACCATGTCTGGGACCACAAGGAACATTATGTCCGGGTCAACAAGGAACACCATGTCTGGGAGCACAAGGAACATTATATCTGGGACAACAGGGAACACCATGTCTGGGAGCACAAGGAACACCATTTCTGGGAGCACAAGGAACACCATGTCTGGGAGCACAAGGAACATTATATCTGGGACAACAGGGAACACCATGTCTGGGACCACAAGGAACACCATTTCTGGGAGCACAAGGAACATTATATCTGGGACAACAGGGAACACCATGTCTGGGAGCACAAGGAACACCATGTCTGGGACCACAAGGAACACCATTTCTGGGATCACAAGAAACATTATATCTGGGACAACAGGGAACACCATGTCTGGGACCACAAGGAGCACCATGTCTGTGAGCAAAAGGAACAAGGGATTTGATGTGAATCCTGTAAAACTGCAGTACGGGTTTCCTATGGGCAATGGCATAATGTAGATTACAATGGGCAAGACCTGAACCTTAAGAAGTCACAGTGCCTGAGGTACACACAGTCTGGCTCTTGAGAATTTGTGGCATGGGTTTCCACTAGATAATAGTAGAATATGAGTGATAGGGGGTAAGGCCCTAAATCCTGTAGACACATTTCTTTAAAGTAGAAAACTCCAGCATCCACATGACTGTAAGGAAAGCTTTGACTATGGGCCATTCTGTAGGCCATAAATGCGTCTTTTGAGATTACCGTACTTCATCTTGTTTTTAATGTTCTTATAATAAAAAAGTGTTTTAACCTCATGGATGCTGTCGTTTTTTACATTTATGGACTAATTCACCCCTGGGCTCTGTCCAGCCACCTCCGAGCAACACTCATCCAATGTGGACTTTTCATTTGTTAGAAATGGTGAGCTGATTTTACATAAACTGTTTGACACGTTTCCTTGGTTGGCCCATGGAGCTTTCTGCATGACGGAGGATGAGTGAGTTGTGAGATACTCTGCAGC
Organism: Bufo bufo; assembly: GCF_905171765.1. NCBI lineage: Eukaryota > Metazoa > Chordata > Amphibia > Anura > Bufonidae > Bufo > Bufo bufo. The sequence continues at coordinate 31,581,624 of NC_053390.1, read as the reverse complement.
CATGTCCCAGCCTTGTGTATGTTGGAACCCTGCAGACCAAGACTTGTCTCCTTTGTCTTCAGCTTCACGATGGAGACAGAATATTTCCTGCTAAAATGGAGCCATAAATGTGAATTTCCAGAGACACATCAGAAATGTTGCACATTTTCCCAAGTACTTGAAAGACGGCTCCACTCAAGTGGGAATAAGTGTCTTAACTCCGCACCGAGTCCTCAGCCAATCAGAGGCGAGGAGGTATAACACTTCTTCTATTATGTCCCTAATGTCACATGTGACTTCATCTCGAGCAGCGCCACATTAATATTCACTGCATGCTGAGCACCCGTCAGACAGACACAGGTGAAGATCCGACACCCGGAAAATTCCCACAGTGCATCATTATACAAATATATTATTGCTAAAAATGTATAATGATCCCAGTGAATGAGGAAAGAAATGAAAAATGGAAGCAGCAAAATGTAAGACTGGAGCGAAAGACAAAGAAGCCGAAGCTTTCACTGCCTCATTTCAATTAACCACGGCCAAGGATGCAGAAGTGTCACAGACATGGGTTCTTGTAAAGCCAAAGGGACTAGAATGATGTTCAAATGTATCTATGAATACACAGGTTTAGCCATATTGTGGCAGGTGCTGGGTGCAAGGTAGGGTGCAAACAAGCCTTGGCCATGGTATTTGTAATGGATCTCCTGGCACCCCAACTGGGTACCTCCATTGATGGATGCTCCTAGTGCTTCCTGAGGGCTCCAAGCACTCCACTTGACACCGTAAGCACTGCAGACCCCATGAACCGCCGCAGCTTGGTTGGGGTCTCGCCGTCTCCTACCCACCCTGGACCTACGACAAGGCTCCAGTGGGTGAACAAGGAACAGGAACAACTCTTACAAGAGCTAGGGATTATAGCCAGGGGAGTATGCAGCGTATAGCAATCCCCACACGCATGAGACAAGGCTCTATTTTGAAGGTAAAACAAGAACTCTTTAATGACCACACAAGCATTGCCTTTTATACACATTTTCCAACAAGGTTACCACCCACGTGGACCTGGTTGGGAACTGAGGACATAACATATCAGCCAATACTTTACAGTTTTACAGTTTAACCCCTTAAGGACTCAGCCCTATTTCACCTTAAGGACTTGGCCATTTTTTGCAAATCTGACCAGTGTCACTTTAAGTGGTGATAACTTTAAAACGCTTTGACTTATCCAGGCCATTCTGAGATTGTATTTTTGGCACATATTGTACTTCATGACACTGGTAAAATGAAGTAAAAAAAATAAATTTTTATTTATAAAAAAATTACAAAATTTACCTAAAATCTGTAAAAAAATAGCAAATTTCCAAGTTTCAATTTCTCTACTTCTATAATACATAGTAATACCTCCAAAAATAGTTATTACTTTACATTCCCCATATGTCTACTTCATGTTTGGATAATTTTGGGAATGATATTTTATTTTTTGGGGATGTTACAAAGCTTAGAAGTTTAGAAGCAAATCTTGAAATTTTTCCGAAATTTTCAAAAACCCAATTGTTAGGGACCAGTTCAGGTCTGAAGTCACTTTGCGAGGCTTACATAATAGAAACCACACAAAAATGACCCCATTCTATAAACTACACCCCTCAAGGTACATTCTATAAACTACACCCCTCAAGGTATTCAAAACTGATTTTATAAACTTTGTTAACCCTTTAGGTGTTCCACAAGAATTAATGGAAAATAGAGATACAATTTCAAAATTTCACATTTTTGGCAGATTTTCCATCTTAATAATTTTTTTCCTGTTACAAAGCAAGGGTTAACAGCCAAACAAAACTCAATATTTATTTACCCTGATTCTGTAATTTACAGAAACACCCCATATGTGGTCGTAAACCGCTGTACAGGCACACGGCAGGGCGCAGATGGAAAGGAATGCCATACGGTTTTTGGAAGGCAGGTTTTGCTGGACTGTTTTTTTTTACACCATGTCCCATTTGAAGCCCCCCTGATGCACCTCTAGAGTAGAAACTCCATAAAAGTGACCCCATCTAAGAAACTACACCCCTCAAGGTATTCAAAACTGATTTTACAAACGTCGTTAACCCTTTAGGTGTTCCACAAGAATTAATGGAAAATAGAGATACAATTTCAAAATTTCACATTTTTGGCAGATTTTGCATTTTAATAATTTTTTTTTCAGTTACAAAGCAAGGGTTAACAGCCAAACCAAACTCAATAATTATGGCCCTGATTCTGTAGTTTACAGAAACCCCCCATATGTGGTCGTAAACCGCTGTACGGGCACACGGCAGGGCGCAGAAGGAAAGGAATGCCATACGGTTTTTGGAAGGCAGGTTTTACTGGACTGTTTTTTTTTACACCATGTCCCATTTGAAGCCCCCGTGATGCACCCCTAGAGTAGAAATTCCATAAAAGTGACCCCATCTAATAAACTACACCCCTCAAGGTATTCAAAACTGATTTTACAAACGTCATTAACCCTTTAGGTGTTCCACAAGAATTAATGGAAAATAGAGATCCAATTTCAAAATTTTACATTTTTGGCAGATTTTCCATTTTAATAATTTCTTTCCAGTTACAAAGCAAGGGTTAACAGCCAAAACAAACTCAATATTTATGGCCCTGATTCTGTAGTTTACAGAAACACCCCATATGTGGTCGTAAACCGCTGTACGGGCACACGGCAGGGCGCAGAAGGAAAGGTATGCCATATGGTTTTTGGAAGGCAGGTTTTGCTGGACTGGTTTTTTTGACACCATGTCCCATTTGAAGCCCCCCTGATGCACCCCTAGAGTAGAAACTCCATAAAAGTGACCCCATTTTAGAAACTACGGGATAGGGTGACAGTATTGCTGGTATTAGTTTAGGGTACATATGATTTTTGGTTGCTCTATATTACACTTTTTATGAGGCAAGGTAACAAGAAATAGCTGTTTTGGCACCGTTTTTATTTTTTGTTATTTACAACATTCATCTGACAGGTTAGATCATGTGATATTTTTATAGACCAGGTTGTCACGGACGCTGCAATACCTAATATGTATAATTTTTTTTTATTTATGTAAGTTTTACACAATGATTTCATTTTTGAAGCAAAAAAAATCATGTTTTAGTGTTTCCATAGTCTGAGAGCCATAATTTTTTCAGTTTTTGGGCGATTACCTTGGGTAGGGTATGATTTTTACGGGATGAGATGACGGTTTTATTGGCACTATTTTGGTGGGCAAACGCCTTTTTGATCGCTTGCTGTTGTACTTTTTGTGATGTAAGGTGACAAAAAAATTGTTTATTTAGCACAGTTTTTTTTTTTTTTTACAGTGTTCATCTGAGGGGTTACGGTAGGTCATGTGATATGTTTATAGAGCCGGTCGATATGGACACGGCGATACCTAATATGCATACTTTTTTTTTTTCCCCTATTTTTTACCAATTTTTCTTACTTTATTTGGGGAAAATTACGTTTTTGTTTATTTTTACTTGAAGCTTTTAATTTTTGGGGGGGAAAACATTTTTTTTCACTCTATTTTTTGTCCCACTTTGGGACTTGAACTTTTGGGGGTCTAATCCCCTTTACAATGCATTCCAATACTTCTGTATTGGAATGCATTGGCTGCATGAGTAATACTGTGTGTATTACTCATACAGCTTCCGGCCTGTGAGATCCAGGGGGCTGGATCTCGCAGGCTCGTCACCGGAAGGCAGAGCAGATGCCTCAGAAAGGCATCGCGCTGCCTTCAATGCAATCGGGTCCCCCCTACAGCTGCATGGGGACCCGATGGCACCGCCGCCCGCCGGATAAGGTAAAACCGCAAACCGCAGGTCTGAATTGACCTGCGGTTTGCGGCGATCGCCGATGTGGGGGGGTCACGTGACCACCCCCCGGCGTTGTGACAGGATGCCCGCTGAATGATTTCAGCGGACATCCTGTTGTGATTAACCCCCGCCGCGCCGTAATGCCGTTTTAAAGTTAGGACGTACCGGTACGTCCTGGGTCCTTGAGGACACGGCAAACATGGCGTACCGGTACGTCCTAAGTCCCTAAGGGGTTAAACACGCCCATTCATCTGCTTGGGAAATAGTTGAGTTAATTGTGGTATCAGCTTACCTAATTCCAAGCAAACAATATACTTTTACACACATTTCTGTAACTCTAAAACTATACATTCAACAAACACAATGACATTGTCTGTGACACAATGGGTATTGCCTATGATATATTTAACAAACACAATGGACTGCCTGTTATATATTTAGAAAAAAAAAATGAAAACGGAGCTCACACAGTACCACTATAAAAATATGTAAATTTTATTGTAACATGATTTAAATTTTTTATATAATAAGCGATTAAAAAGTGAAGGATAATGACAAAAAAACTCCATATTTTTCTAGTGGTACTGTGTGAGCTCCGTTTTCAGTTTTTTTGCTGGATATACTTGGGAGCTTGTACCGAGTTATTTGATTAGGTGGCCCGTTATCTTGTTCCAAATTTTTGGGTGGGTACTTACCCAATTGGGTCATCTATGGTCTATTTTTAAAAGTTTTTGTACTGTGATATATTTAACAAACACAATAGACTTAATCACTCACAGGCAGAAAACACACATTTTTCCCAACCATAGAAAACACCCTAAAACACCACATATCCCAATAAAAGTCACATCCCCTGAAAGCCTCGATCTGGGTGAACAACCTATCCAAAAATCACCCAGATTGGTTCAGGGGTTCAGGAATTTCCTGGAAGTCTTATTTCTGCCCCACCGTGCACATGGTCCCATGCCCCAAATAGTTCCAGTAAAAAGTCCAAGAGGCAGAAACCATGCCTTTGAAATCCAATATGCCCAAATAGTGTCCCAGGGGCCATAGTCACAGGGCAAGAGGCTGGCAAGCAGGCCTCTCCAACTCCCAGTGACGAAGGTGCTTTCGTCACAGTATTTAGATACAGGACTAGGGCAGCAAACTGAATTTCCACCCATGTGAAGGACCAGACTAAGACTTCATCTGCACGTGTCATGAGAAGACCCAGCTCAATGGAGACGACAATAATGGTCAGTAGAAGTGATGGGATGAGACGAGGAGAAGGAGAAGTCACAAAATGGAGAAAATAACAAAAATCAAGGAGACACCTGAAGACCCAAACACAAGGCAAGACCTTCTGGAGGAACACAAGTCATATCACATTAACTATAGTCAAAACCAATTGACCATTCTTCTGATTCACAGAACATGACCTGCTCTGAAGATCTTGTTAGGACTTAAAGGGGTTCTGTGGGAACATAAAAAATCTTAAAACATCATCTAAAGATCATACAATCTGCTATGGATTATAACCGTGTAACTGACACGCAATCTTGCTTCCACAATTCATACTTCATGCTCCCAGTAAATCCTGTTGTTTACAGCCCTGAAGTTCCTGGTAGTGGGAGTGGATTAGTTTAGGCTGAAACAATTCCCATAATTCTGTGCGCCTCCAGTTTAAGCCAGTTTGTAAACGCCCACTACACCTTTCCTGTTAGTGATGCCTCAGCCACTACACCCCCTGTTCATCAGCCCGGGCTGTTTCTTCCTGTTTCCTCCGAAACAGCTTCAGAGAAAGTGGACTCTGCCCACCCCTGCTTCTGGAACCAGAGTAGGGGAAAAAGCAGCGCAAGCGCAGAAGTGTCCTATGCGCGCTTGCGTTATTCATGCTAAAGTCCGGCCCTGCCACCGCTTGTCACGTCACGACTTGTATCCACTGCCTCGGAGAGAGGCATGCCGGCCTGCCGGGATAACTAGTCGTGACATCAGCACAAGAAATGCTTCCTGGATGAGGAAGGTCACGTGCCCGCTATCTGAATCGTCTGCCAGAGATAAGATCGGCACAGCAAGTAAATTGGTAAGTAGCAGGGCATGGCTGGGGAGAGTGAATGGAACATAAAATGGTGAAAGTGTAGAAATGACTTGAGAGTGAGACCTTCCTCAGCCAAGTCCTTGTAGAGGGTATCAGCAGCTGTGGAAGCATGTGTGACACTCGTTCAGTAGGAATAGTATAAGAATCTAAAGTTGTCACTGAGATGTTGTGGTCATGAATATTTTCCAGACACTGTTTCTAAGGTTTGGTAGTTTACAAACTGATTACATACAGGGAGTGCAGAATTATTAGGCAAGTTGTATTTTTGAGGATTAATTTTATTATTGAACAACAACCATGTTCTCAATGAACCCAAAAAACTCATTAATATCAAAGCTGAATATTTTTGGAAGTAGTTTTTAGTTTGTTTTTAGTTTTAGCTATTTTAGGGGGATATCTGTGTGTGCAGGTGACTATTAGTGTGCATAATTATTAGGCAACTTAACAAAAAACAAATATATACCCATTTCAATTATTTATTTTTACCAGTGAAACCAATATAACATCTCAACATTCACAAATATACATTTCTGACATTCAAAAACAAAACAAAAACAAACCCGTGACCAATATAGCCACCTTTCTTTGCAAGGACACTCAAAAGCCTGCCATCCATGGATTCTGTCAGTGTTTTGATCTGTTCACAATCAACATTGCGTGCAGCAGCAACCACAGCCTCCCAGACACTGTTCAGAGAGGTGTACTGTTTTCCCTCCTTGTAAATCTCACATTTGATGATGGACCACAGGTTCTCAATGGGGTTCAGATCAGGTGAACAAGGAGGCCATGTCATTAGATTTTCTTCTTTTATACCCTTTCTTGCCAGCCACGCTGTGGAGTACTTGGACGTGTGTGATGGAGCATTGTCCTGCATGAAAATCATGTTTTTCTTGAAGGATGCAGACTTCTTCCTGTACCACTGCTTGAAGAAGGTGTGTTCAAGAAACTGGCAGTAGGACTGGGAGTTGAGCTTGACTCCATCCTCAACCCGAAAAGGCCCCACAAGCTCATCTTTGATGATACCAGCCCAAACCAGTACTCCACCTCCACCTTGCTGGCGTCTGAGTCGGACTGGAGCTCTCTGCCCTTTACCAATCCAGCCACGGGCCCATCCATCTGGCCCATCAAGACTCACTCTCATTTCATCAGTCCATAAAACCTTAGAAAAAGAGATATTTCTTGGCCCAGTCTTGACGTTTCAGCTTGTGTGTCTTGTTCAGTGGTGGTCGTCTTTCAGCCTTTCTTACCTTGGCCATGTCTCTGAGTATTGCACACCTTGTGCTTTTGGGCACTCCAGTGATGTTGCAGCTCTGAAATATGGCCAAACTGGTGGCAAGTGGCATCTTGGCAGCTGCACGCTTGACTTTTCTCAGTTCATGGGCAGTTATTTTGCGCCTTGGTTTTTCCACACGCTTCTTGCGACCCTGTTGACTATTTTGAATGAAACGCTTGATTGTTCGATGATCACGCTTCAGAAGCTTTGCAATTTTAAGAGTGCTGCATCCCTCTGCAAGATATCACACTATTTTTGACTTTTCTGAGCCTGTCAAGTCCTTCTTTTGACCCATTTTTCCAAAGGAAAGGAAGTTGCCTAATAATTATGCACACCTGATATAGGGTGTTGATGTCATTAGACCACACCCCTTCTCATTACAGAGATGCACATCACCTAATATGCTTAATTGGTAGTAGGCTTTCGAGCCTATACAGCTTGGAGTAAGACAACATGCATAAAGAGAATGATGTGGTCAAAATACTCATTTGCCTAATAATTCTGTACACAGTGTAGTGTTACATAGATCCCAAATCGCTGATATCTCCCTTGGAAATAACATTAGGGCATCCTGGGAGATGTAGCTTTGTAGCAGCTGGAGAGCCACAGGTTGGAGACCCTTGTATTAGTCCTTGCGTCAATCACTATTAATATTATTACTTGGGACAGTCTGCAGGAGACCAGACTGTTGGGAGACATGTATGTGCCTCCTGTATGTCACATAGATGGCAAGTTGTCGGCCAGTTATTACTTCTCCCATCGTTCCTGCACGTTTCTCATCCTTATGTATTCAGTTCTCATTGAATAAGTGGTGGATTCTTGATGAATTTGATGCATCTCCCGTTGCTTCCTGATATTAAGCAAACAATCTCCTCTCTGAGCGCCTTCATAGTTTCTGCTTCAAGTTCTTATGAAATGGTGAAAAAAGATCCAACAGAGGCTGAAATCCCTTCCCTCTTGAGATGCCTTGCTATTCTAACAGACACTTTATATGACAGGCCTTCATTTTTACGGTGGCAGCTTTTAGCCGCTATCAGACTCCCGGCAGCAGTCATGGCAACCAGCACCTTGTGACATCAGGCTTCATTGTTGTATCTACGTTTTCTCAAATTTTGGCGACTTTTTTCAGTTTTACACCCCTTTTGCCTCTTTTTGGGAGGGACTTAGTGGGAGGTGCATGGTCTCCTGCCACCTGTAAGACTATAATTTATGCCGGTATCCGTATTACAACGCAGCTTATAGCTGGTGTAGATCTGCTTTTCTGATGCACAGTCTGCGCCTCTTTATAAATTTGGTGCCTCCGACTCTGAGGCACTTCTGATCACAGGGGTTTTCAAAGTGTTTTTTTACTGATGACCTATCCTCCTGGTAGTATCTGATCGGTGGGGGTCTGACACCTAGGACCCTTGCCAATCAACTGTTTGAGAAGGCAGCTGCGCTCGCAGGTCCAGAGGATAGGTCATCAGTCAAAAACTCTTGGAAAACCCCATTCCGAAATAACGGCAACATTGTCCCCAGCAGAACTGACTAAAAAAATACAGCACCCATCATGTCTTCTAACTAAGGCCTCGAATGAGACCCAAGTCCACCCCACCCCTCACCCAGCAGAGGACCAGGATGATCTTCTTACAAATATTGTGTTTAAATGTTTTTGTAGTAGTGGCTTTGAAAGAGTCTGAAGAGGACCCAGCATCAGGCGACATTCAGACGCACGCAGCAGAACAGAGGTGCAGATGGGGCCACAAAAGAGGGGTGTTCTTCAGGTTGTCAGACATACTGGGGGTTGTAGTTGTAGTGGAGGATGACACGTTAGGAGAATAGTATTGGACGCATGACCGAGCGAGGCTGATGTGTGATACAGATGGGCTATGGGGGACGACGTGACATTGTAACGTGGAGGTCACCAGACATCTCAGCCGTTTCTCACTTTGCTACGTTTTTACGATCAGTTGATTTTTACTATTGCCGCTACGACGGTGCAGGCAGCCGCTCCGTATTTCATGCCTTATATATTTCATAATTTCCCTTCGGAAGGTTTCATTTATTTCCTCTTATTATGAAAGGCACATTTCTCCGTGTACGGCCGAGATTTCAGAGGAGTGACCTTTGGCATTGATGAAGGTCAAATGGGGTGGGAGGAATCCGATCTACCTTCACAGAGGTGTCGCCCTTGGATCTTGTTAGTTTCCCAAGTCCTGCCCCTCCTCCGCAGCCGCTGTTTCAGATCAGCAGTGATAAATTATGGATTTTAATCATTTATTCCCTTGTATAATATTTAGCAGGGAAGATAAATTACCTTCGACCTCCTCCTCGTGATGAAGGAAATCTGGGACTGTCAGCAAGAAGATGACGTTGACTCAGAGCTCGGGACGGAAGGAGAGTCATTCATATATTTTAGCATAAAAGATAAGAAAAACATGGCTGATAATATTCAGAAAATGGTGCCACTCCCGTCCACAGGTTGTTTGTGGTACTGCAGTTCATCCACAATTTTTTTTTTTTTACATTAGCAACAAATAAAATAATATCAGCATCCATAAGACAATTTTATTACTATTTATTGTTAAATTGTCATTCATTCGATGGCACTATACATATGACAAGGGGTGTACAAACATAATACAAAACAAGTGAAATAAGCATGAACAAGACAAACTGGCACAGAAGGAGAGAAGACCCTGCCCACAAGGGCTTACAATCTACCATACAATAAATGTTATACCCGAGCACCTACCTTTAGTGACACCAAGCTGCAATGCCAGACACGGCCTGAAGACAGATGTGTCCTTGTTTTTGGAAGAAAGCAGCCATGTTTTTCTAATCCTGGACAAACACTATTTTCCTATATTGCCAGTGATCAGTGTAGCTTTATGGACTGTTGAGAACACACATCGATGCCCCCCCACCCTTTATTGATTATGAATGCACTCTACTCCCCTGACAGTCTGGGCTGCTCCAGTCATAGGTCCAGATCAGGGATCTTGGAGGTCGTCAAATCCTTTTAGTCACGAAGAGGGCTCTTGATAGGGATAGGATGTCGGCTTCCCTGGCTGAAACTGTCCCTGAACCAGGAGTAGACCCCTTTCTTGACGTTTTAACTGAAATGATCCAGAAAGAGGAAGTCAGTCTGGTGATTGAGGGGCTTGCTCAAAAAAATCGCCAGGTCCAGATGGCTTAACATCTAAGTTTTATAAGACCTTTAAGGACACCTTAGTTCCCCTCTTGACTGAGGTATTCAATGAGTGTCTCTCCTCGAGTACTCTACCAAAGTCAATGAGGAGGTCGGCCCTGATCATTCTGTCAAATGGTAAAGATCCATTCCACATTAAGAATTGGCGTCCCAAAGGGCTCCTCGGTGTGGACAGAAAGATTCTGGCAAAGATGCAATTTAATCTGTTGGCAAAGTTTGTGCCCCAGCTCCTTTATGGGGCCCAGCATTGTTCTGTTCCAGGCCCCAGTACTTTTAGTGCTGTACTCAGTGTCCGAGAGACAGTGGAGCAGGGCAGGGCAGGTCACTGGAAGGAGTACATGCTGTCCTTGGATCAGGCAAATGCGTTTGATCGTGTTGACCACAAGTACCTCTGGTCTGTCCTTTTAAAATATGGCCTGCCGGTGGTGGTGGTGGTGGTGGGGGGGGGGGTTGTTGGTTGGCTTAAGACCTTGTATGCAGGGGGCGAGAGTTTCCAGGGTTGTTCTTTGAGCCCCCTATTGTATGTGCTTGCAATTGATCCCTTTCTTAAAAGGGTTGATCATGGGTCGTTGGAAGGTATGGACCAGGTGGCTCCGGAGGCCACTCTGAGGGTAGGCAGAGGGGAGGCAGACTGGGTGCTGTCGGAGGTAGAATGCTACTCAGAGTCATCTGTGTCAAAGATCAACCGGGATAAGTGTGAGGGTCTCTGGCTGTGAGGAGGAGATCCTAATTTTGATCTCCCGGACACCCTTCCAGGAGTCTACAAAAGTCCTCAGCATTGAATTTGGCCAGAGAGATTACCCCCATCAAAATTTGGACATCAGGCTTAAGATTGCTGCTTAGAAGGTGGACCAGTGGAAGGGTTGGTCTTTGACCCTCAGGGAAAGGGTGAACATTATCAACACCTACCTGATCAGGGCTGGGACAAGGCCATTTGGTGCCCAGGGCGAAGATGGCAAACTGCGCCCCCCCCCCCCCCCCCCGTTTTTAAGAAAAAAATTAGTTTGTTATTTGTATTACATTATTTTCTTACTTTTTACAGTCTGTGTGTGAGTAGCAGCTAGTGAAGGCAGGCTCCTCGTGGCTTGTTCTTCACGCGCCGACACAGCTCCCTGTAGGCTGCGCGAGTCCTCCCTCTCTCACCTCACACCTCGCCTCCGGCGTGAGCCGCGTGACGTCACACGGCGCACGCCGGTGGTATCAACCAAATGAATCCTCCATGGGGGGGGGGGGGGGGGGGGGCGAGGAAACGCAGAGGAGGAAAGGGAGCCCGAGCCAGGAGCGCAGTCGGCACAAAATTTATAGGGGGAGAGAAGGAGCAGCGCTGACATGGCTGGTGTGGACGGTGTAGGCGGGTGCAGGAGCGCACTCAGCACAGCAAGCACAGCAAGTGGCGCTTGGCTAATGTGGTACAGTGAAGCTGTACACTGCTGGCACTTCACCTGCGCCCCCCTCCTGTCCGCAAATGGTAGCGCCCAGGGCACCCGCTCCTTCGGCCCCTGCCTTGTACCGGCCCTGCTGAGGGTAGTCTCCTTTCGGGGTTAATTTCGGACTTTCTTCCAGGAATGGGAGACAGGGGGTGAATAAAGGATCTCCGCACACCACATGGGCATCTCCCAGCTTATGCTACCCTTGTTCTGAAGGTATGACTTGGGTGGGGTCTGGGGATGTGGGAAATCAGGACTCAGTCAAGGAAACTCCTTGACCAAAGGGTTCTGTTGACCCATTTCCAGAAACCTCTGGCCCTCAGGGATTGCCCAAGTCGGGGTCGGGTTACAGCTTTTGAATTCCATCAGGATTTGAAGTTTTGGGACTTGACTTGACGCTGCTTCCATGGGAAACTGTGTGTGAGGGAAAATCTGAAGTGTAGGAGCTCTTGAGGACTGGGGGTGTCCCCGGGAGAAGTGCATTGGTGTGTTGGAGAGCATGGACTACTTCTTGCTTCATTGTCCCTTTAACACAGAGGTTTGCACCAGGGTGGGGACCTCCATAGCCTGGCCTAGGCTGGTCACCATCTCCTATGCGTAATTGTCACGGACGTACCGACACATACGGACGTCCCTGCGACAGTGAGTGGCAAGAGATCTTTGAGTCTGGCAACACGTGGTTTGATTTGACATGTTTACCTTGTGGATTAATAGGTGTCTGTGTTGTTTCTGGTACTGGCCACACCCTTAACCTCCAGGTGTTGCTATTGTGGTAATTTAACTTTCCCTATTGATAGTTGTTTCTCCCACAATGCTGTGCGGTTTATAGCTTCAGTTGGACCTGTGGATATCTGGTGTTTGGATCTCAGCTGAGTTCCTGGTACTGCCATAGCTTCTTGGAAGTTAAGTGTTACCTTTCCCTTTGTATTTTGGCTTTTCTCTGTTTTGTATTTCTTTGTTGTTTTGTATTAGGCCTCAGGGAGACTCCCGTTCATCCTTCCTTTTGAAGGAACAGGATGTCTCATTCCTGTCACTAGTACCAGGGTCCTTTAGGGTTAGATAGGACGTTAGGTATTCCTGTGTATGAACCTACCTCTGGGATCTGTTCATACTGGTAGTCAGTCAGGGCTTTGATTAGGGTTTTCACTAGAAGGTGTCTATCTTCCTTCCCTAAGTTTTCAGGCCTTATTTCCTTTTCTCTTTCCCTCCTATGTTCGGTGTGTGATTTCCCTCCCACACTAGAGCGTGACAGTAATGGGCCTATGGACCTGGGTGGTAGGGACTGCTGGACTTTATTCCTAGTCAGCTCAGTGGTCAGATACTACACATGGCATGCACGATGCTTAGTCTTCCTGTGGATGAGGTGGTTAGGAACAACCTCGGAGACCTGGTGAAGGTGAGCCCTCTGGAGTATGAGAGGTTGGGGGCAGGTAGAGCCTCTCCCCCCTCAAGGGGTTTTGCCTTTGGGTTACCCTAGCCCAGTGGTCGGCAAAGTGCGGCTCGCGAGCCACAAGCGGCTCTTTAGAACCTTCAATGCGGCTCTTTGGTGCGGGCTGGCGGGTGGGCGGCCGCGCAGCCATATTGCGCCGCTCAAGCCGCTTGCAAAATGTCCGTCATGCGCCTCCTGCCCCGTCTGTCTGCTCCTTCCACTTTATGAATGAAGCAGGCAGGCGGGGCAGGAGGCGCATGACGGAGGGTGAGATGTCACGCTGCGCACAGCAGCAGAAGGGCGGGCAGCGCGGCTCTAGTTCGGCTGCCCACTGTGAGGAGGGGTGGAGTGGTGAAGAGGCCGCCGCTCAGGAGACTTGGAGCGAAATGTCCTGCAGCAGAAAGGTAGGAGCTGCCCCCGGGGTGTGCCCAGCGCGGCACTGCACCGGCCCCGCCGCAAGTGTCCCTGCCTCCTCCCTTCCCCCCACTAATACATTACTTTACTTACTAGAAGGCACTTATGGGGGATATCTGTGGAGGGCACTTATGGGGGATATCTGTGGATGACGCACTTATGGGGGATATCTGTGGAGGGCACTTATGGGGGATATCTGTGGAGGGCACTTATGGGGGATATCTGTGGATGACGCACTTATGGGGGATATCTGTGGAGGGCACTTATGGGGGATATCTGTGGAGGGCACATATATAGCATCTTATGCTATATATGTGTCATCCACAGATATCCCCCATAAGTGCCCTCCACAGATATCCCCTATAAGTGCGTCATCCACAGATATCCCCCATAAGTGCATCATCCACAGATATCCCCCATAAGTGCGTCATCCACAGATATCCACCATAAGTGCGTCATCCACAGATATCCCCCATAAGTGCGTCATCCACAGATATCCCCCATAAGTGCGTCATCCACAGATATCCACCATAAGTGCGTCATCCACAGATATCCCCCATAAGTGCGTCATCCACAGATATCCACCATAAGTGCGTCATCCACAGATATCCCCCATAAGTGCGTCATCCACAGATATCCCCCATAAGTGCCCTCCACAGATATCCCCCATAAGTGCGTCATCCACAGATATCCCCCATAAGTGCGTCATCCACAGATATCCCCCATAAGTGCGTCATCCACAGATATCCACCATAAGTGCGTCATCCACAGATATCCCCCATAAGTGCGTCATCCACAGATATCCCCCATAAGTGCGTCATCCACAGATATCCACCATAAGTGCGTCATCCACAGATATCCCCCATAAGTGCGTCATCCACAGATATCCCCCATAAGTGCGTCATCCACAGATATCCACCATAAGTGCGTCATCCACAGATATCCCCCATAAGTGCGTCATCCACATTACATCCACATCTGCAGACAAGTTTAATAAAAGTAAAAAATGATAAAGATAAAATGAAATAATAATCAAGATCCAAATAAAAGAAAGTACATATAAAAGTATGTAAAAACACACTCTGGGCTCATGGATATCTATTATTTTAATAAAAGAAATACAGGATATCACTCAGGATCCGTACAGGATAAGTTATGTAATAAATGTACCAAGATTTTAAAGTGGAAAATAGCAGCTCAGATAAATCAAAGCCAAACTCAGCAGCAAAAAGTAGACATATCATGCTGCAAACAATGAGAAAAAGTGGAGAATAGAGGAGCGGAGTTTCTTGTGTGAGAACTTCCCCTGACCTCAGCAGAACCAGCGCCATAAACACAAAAGAAAGATGTGAAATAAACGATAAAGTGTTAGTTCTGCTACATTAAATCGTCGCAAAAACACAAACCATCTGCTGGAATCAAATCCCACACTAAAAGCACCAAGAGATCCGCAGCCAGCCGCCAGTCACCTCTGCCGCCACACGCTACCCCCCCCCACCCCAAACGTTATCTCCATGTAGCTGGGGGAATTATGGGAAAATTAAGTCTCTACATAAATCTAATTGAAGGTTTTAGTTGTTTTCTGTCCATTTCAGATAGAAGAAATTACATTTCAGAAATGATCTGATGAAACAGATTGTGCCGAGGCCTGGAGCTGACGACGTCGAAAATATCCGCAGCATAAAATATCAGCAATGTAGGCAAAACATGAAAAATACCAAGGATGAAATGATGGAAAACAATAGAGGGCTGCTCTGGGTTTAGAATGGCCTGTCCTCAGCATCGGACTGGTGGGGGGAGCGAATCCTGGTGCCCCCTGCTGGTCAGTTGTTTGAACAGGGCTGCAGCGTTCGTACAGCTTGGGTTAGTATGGTGCCGCCATATCCAGCACTGCAGGCAGACAGCAGCAGGTAGACAGGGGCCCCTTAATGACGTAACAATTTTAACCTTAACCCCTTCAACCCCGGGCCTGTTTTCACCGTCCTGCCCAGGCCATTTTTTGCAAATCTGACATGTGTCACTTTATGTGGTAATAACTTTAAAACACTATTACTTATCCAGGCATTCTGAGATTGTTTTCTTGTCACATATCGTACTTCATGACACTGGTAAAAATGAGTAAAATGAAATTCATTTTAAATTATAAAAAAAAATTGAAAAATTAGCAAATTAGCAAATTTCGATTTCTCTACTTTTATAATAGATAGTAATACCTCCAAAAAGAGTAATTACTTTACATTCCCCATATGTCTACTTCATGTTTGGATCATTATGAAAATTACATTTTATTTTTTGGGGACGTTAGAAGGCTTAGAAGTTTGGAAGCAAATCTTGAAATTTTTCGGAAAATTTCCAAAACCCACCAGTTCAGGTCTGAAGTCACTTTGTGAGGCTTACATAATAGAAACCACCCAAAAATGACCCCATTTTAGAAACTACACCCCTCAAGGTATTCAAAACGGATTTTTACAAATGTTGTTAACCCTTAGGTGTTCCACAAGAATTAATGGAAAATGAAGATGAAATTTCAGAATTTCACTTTTTTGGCAGATTTTACACTTCAATCCATTTTTTCCAGTAGCAGAGCAAGGGTTAACAGCCAAATAAAACTCAATATTTATTACCCTGATTCTGCAGTTTACAGAAACACCCCACATGTGATCGTAAACTGCTGTACGGGCACACGACAGGGCGCAGTAGGAAAGGAATGCCATATGGTTTTTGGAAGGCAGATTTAGCTGAACTAGTTTTTAGACACCATGTCCCATTTGAAGCCCCACTGAGGCACCCCTACAGTAGAAACTCAAAAAAGTGACCACATTTTGAAAAACTACGGGATAAGGTGCCAGTTTTATTGGTACTATTTTGGGGTACATATGATTTTTAATTGCTCTATATTACGTTTTTTGTGAGGCAAGGTAACCAAAAAAACTGATGTTTTGGCACCTTTTTTATTTTTTTATTTTTAACAACATTCATCTGACAGGTTAGATCATGCGCTATTTTTATAGAGCAGGTTGTTACGGACGTGATGATATCAAATATGTCTACTTTCTATGATGTTTGTTTCAGTTTTACATAATAAAGCATTTTTGGAAACATAAATTAGGACTTTGTATCTCCATTTTCTGAACGCCCTATTTTTTTTTATTTTTCTGCCGATCTTGTGCAGGGGCTCGTTTTTTTCAGGAAGAGTTGATGTTTTTATTGGTACCATTTTTGGGTAAATATGATTTTTTGATCATTCATTATTACACTTTATGGGGCAAGGTGACCAAAAAATTTGTTGTTCTGGCGCAGTTTTTATTTACTTATTTTTACAGCGTTTACCTGAGGTATTAGGTCATGTGACTTTTTAATAGAGCAGATCGTTACGGACGTGGCGATACCTAATATGTATACTTTTTTTTATTTATTTCACTTTAGCACAATAATAGCAGTTTTGAAGCAAAAAATAATCATATTTTAGTGTCTCCATTGTCTGAGAGTCATAGCTTTTTTATTTTTTGACTGATTCTCTTAGGTAGGATCTAATTTTTTGCGGGATGAGGTGACTATCCGATTGGTACTATTTTGGGAGGCATACGCCTTTTTTATCACTTGCTGTTGCAATTTTTGTGATGTAATGTGACAAAAATGTAGTTTTTTTACAGTTTTTTTTTTTTACGGTGTTCACCTGAGGGGTTAGGTCATGTGCTATTTTTATAGAGCTGGTTGTTACGGACGTGGCGATACCTAATATGTATTTTTTTTTTTATGTATTTCACTTTAGCACAATAATAGCAGTTTTGAAACAAAAAAATGATGTTTTAGTGTCTCCATGTTCTGAGAGCTATAGCTTTTTTATTTTTTGACCGATTCTCTTAGGTAGGGTCAAATTTTTTGCGGGATGAGGTGACGGTTTTATTGATACCATTTTGTGGGACATACGCCTTTTTGATCGCTTGGTGTTGCACTTTGTGATGTAAGGTGACAAAAATTGCTTTTTTTTTTACACCTTTTTTAAAAAAAAATGAGGGTGTTTATCGGACAGGATGGATCATGTGATATATTTATAGAGCCGGTCATTACGGATGCGGCGATACCTAATATGTGTGGGTTTTGTTAGTTTTTTCAGTTTTTTATTATAAAATATTAATTTTATTACTTTATTAATTTATTAAAAACACTTTTTTTTAACTTTTTTTATTTACTTTATTTCTTATGTTCACTTTTGCGTGTCTGATCCCCTCTGCAATGCATTACACTACATCTGTATTGTAATGCATTGCCTGTTAGTGTATGACAATGAGTCATACACAAACAGGTTGCCTAGGAGACGGGCCCGAGGCTGGATCTCCTGGGCACCCGTAGAAGGCAGGTCCCAATGCCGTGCAAGGCATTGGGCAGCCTATGCACGGCATCGGGCTGCCTTGTGTCGATTCGGGTCCCTGCCACAGCAGCGATGCGCTCACTCACCCGACACAAACCCCTTCTATGTCGCGGTCAGCGCGGACCACGGCATAGAAGGGGTTAATCCGCAAGCATCGGATTTTACAGCAATGCCGGCGGATACAGCAGGGGCCCGGCTACCACGGACTGCCGGGCCCCTGCAGTGATCGCGCGCGCACAGCTCCGGTGCCTGTGCGATCACTATGAAGTACTATTACGTCAAATTGCGGGAACTCAGTGGTTCCCATGATGTAGTAGTACGTCATGTGTCGGGAAGGGGTTAAAGGGGTTTTCGGGGATATTGACACTGATGACCTATCCTCAGGATAAGTCATCAGTATGTGGTTGGTGGAGGCAGTGGCGTGTACGGGTACTTTCTCTGGCACCCCCCCCTTCCCCTCGCCGAAACCATAAGAAACTTTATTTTTACATTTAAATATACTGAAATATTTATTTTGTTTGAAATAACATTTTTTATCGCTCGTAAACAGAAAATTGCTGGTAAATGAGAATTTAAAGGGAATCTGTCACCATGAAAATACAATGTAAGCTGCACATTTTGTGAGGGACGGTGAAGAAAAAACGGCTGTTTTTGCACAGCTTTTATATATTTTTTTACAGGTTCACCTGATGGGACGGATCATGTTATATTTTTATAGAGCGGGCTGGAGTTTTCACTGATGGCGGGCCGCACCCTGCCCTGATAGTAGGGGCTCAGCTGTCAGTGACAGCCGGACCCGTGCCGCTGATCGGGCGGGCACAGGTAATAAGCCTGGCCACACACCACAGTGCCTGTCTGCACCACTCCTAACTGCCACACACCACAGTGCCTGTCTGCACCACTCCTAACTGCCACACACCACAGTGCCACAGTGCCTGTCTGCACCACTCCTAACTGCCACACACCACAGTGCCTGTCTGCACCACTCCTAACTGCCACACACTACAGTGCCACTGTGATTTTCTGCACCACTCCTAACTGCCACACACCACAGTGCCTGTCTGCACCACTCCTAACTGCCACACACCACAGTGCCTGTCTGCACCACTCCTAACTGCCACACACCACAGTGCCTGTCTGCACCACTCCTAACTGCCACACACCATAGTGCCACTGTTACTGCACCACTCCTAACTGCCACACACCACAGTGCCACAGTGCCTGTCTGCACCCCTCCTAACTGCCACACACCACAGTGCCACAGTGCCTGTCTGCACCACTCCTAACTGCCACACACCACAGTGCTTTTTGCAGGCTCAGCTCGGCGGCAGTGTATCTGCAGACACACACTGACACACACAACACTGGTGAGGCGGTCACTTCACTAGAAGGCACAGGCCGCACAGCACAGCCGTTTTCTTGCTCAGGAACACTGGAGCAAGCGGCTACAAGGAAGATGGGAGGTTTTCCGACCTGGAAGGTGAGCGGCGGCCGGCGGCGAGCATACAAGTGAGATAGGCGTGATCGCGCTACCTGGCTTATCAGAGCACGCACCAGGGGCGGATTAAGTATATCATAGGCCGGGGGCTGTTTACCCATCTTGGGCCTCCTCTGTACATTTGCTCCAACCGTCCCCTCTTTCGCGTTATGAACCCATGTTTATTTTTTTCTGGTAAATATTAAAGAAAACTATGCCACGTAGTGTCGTTGCTAGGGATGAGCAAACCCGAACTGTATAGTTCGGGTTCGTACCGAATTTTGGGGTGTCCGTGACACGGACCCGAACCCGAACATTTTCGTAAAAGTCCGGGTTCGGGTTCGGTGTTCGGCGCTTTCTTTTGGCGCTTTTTGAAAGGCTGCAAAGCAGCCAATCAACAAGCGTCATACTACTTGCCCCAAGAGGCCATCACAGCCTTGCCTACTATTGGCATGGCTGTGATTGGCCAGTGCAGCATGTGACCCAGCCTCTATATAAGCTTGGGTCACGTTGTGCTGCACGTCACTCTGCTGATTCAAGCATAGGGAGAGGTTGCAGCTGCGACGTTAGGGCGAGATTAGGCAGTGATTAACTCCTCCAAAAGACTTAATTCAGTGATCGATCTACAGCTGTGGATCATTGAACTGCTGATATTGAATTGCTCACTTTTTTTAGGCTGCCCAGAGCGTTTTTATATCACTTTTTTCTGGGGTGATTGGCGGCCATTTTGTGGCTTGTGGTGCGCCAGCACAAGCTACCACCAAGTGCATTTAACCATCAATAGTGTGGCTATTTTTTGCTATATCCTACATCAGGTGCAGGCTGAGCCTGTGTCACCCAAGTGCATTTAACCATCAACAGTGTGGTTATTTTTTGGCCATATACTACATCAGGTGCAGGCTGAGCCTGTGTCACCCAAGTGCATTTAACCATCAACAGTGTGGTTATTTTTTGGCCATATACTACATCTGGTGCAGGCTGAGCCTGTGTCACCCAAGTGCATTTAACCATCAACAGTGTGGTTATTTTTTGGCCATATACTACATCTGGTGCAGGCTGAGCCTGTGTCACCCAAGTGCATTTAACCATCAATAGTGTGGTTATTTTTTGGCCGTATACTACATCAGCTGCAGGCTGAGCCTGTGTCACCCAAGTGCATTTAACCATCAATAGTGTGGTTATTTTTTGGCCATATACTACATCAGGGGCAAGTTGAGCCTGTCACCCAGCGCCTAAAAAATAGGCCTGACATTTCTATTCCTCCAAATCAGTACAGTTTTAGCTGCTCAAGTTATTTGTAGTGACCGTAAAAGCACAGTTTTTGTTCTGGGTTGAAAAACTATTCCCAAATTTGCCATTCTCAAAATTAGTAGTTTCTGCTATATGAGGCCTACTTTAAATCTATCCCTAAAAGGGTATATTAGATTCAAGGTGCTGATAGGGTCATTCTGAAAAACTTAACACACACGCTACCGTGCAGATACAAGTCTAATTCTGTGATTAGAGGTATATCTGTCACACAGCGCGTAAAAAATAGGCCTCACATTTATATTTAACCAAATCTGTCATTACTTGTGTGCCTGTATTAGTGTAATACGGTACCTAAATAGATAGCCAGACAGTGTTAGGTGTCTGTAAAAAAAGGCCTGAATTTTAATTCAATACATTGGCCCGAATAATATTTTTCTTATTGTGGTGAACGGTAACAATGAGGAAAACAACTAGTAAGGGACGCGGAGGTGGACATGGTCGTGGTGGTGTTAGTGGACCCTCTGGTGCTGGGAGAGGACGTGGCCGTTCTGCCACAGCCACACGTCCTAGTGTACCAACTACCTCAGGTCCCAGTAGCCGCCAGAATTTACAGGGATATTTGGTGGGGCCCAATGCCGTTCTAAGGATGGTAAGGCCTGAGCAGGTACAGGCATTAGTCAATTGGGTGGCTGACAGTGCATCCAGCACGTTCACATTATCTCCCACCCAGTCTTCTGCAGAAAGCGTACAGATGGCGCATGAAAACCAAGCCCATCAGTCTGTCACATCACCCCCATGCATATCAGGGAAACTGTCTGAGCCTCAAGTTATGCAGCAGTCTCTTATGCTGTTTGAAGACTCTGCTGCCAGGGTTTCCCAAGGGCATCCACCTAGCCCTTCCCCAGGGGTGGAAGAGATAGAATGCACTAATGCACAACCACTTATGTTTCCTGATGATGAGGACATGGGAATACCACCTCAGTACGTCTCTGATGATGACGAAACACAGGTGCCAACTGCTGCGTCTTTCTGCAGTGTGCAGACTGAACAGGAGGTCAGGGATCAAGACTGGGTGGAAGACGATGCAGGGGACGATGAGGTCCTAGACCCCACATGGAATGAAGGTCGTGCCACTGACTTTCACAGTTCGGAGGAAGAGGCAGTGGTGAGACCGAGCCAACAGCGTAGCAAAAGACAAAGAGGGAGCAGTGGGCAAAATCAGAACACCCGCCGCCATGAGACTCCGCCTGCTACTGACTGCCGCCATCTGGGACCGAGCACCCCAAAGGCAGCTTCAAGGAGTTCCCTGGCATGGCACTTCTTTAAACAATGTGCTGACGACAAGACCCGAGTGGTTTGCACGCTGTGCCATCAGAGCCTGAAGCAAGGCATTAACGTTCTGAACCTTAGCACAACCTGCATGACCAGGCACCTGCATGCAAAGCATGAACTGCAGTGGAGTAAACACCTTAAAAACAAAGAAGTCACTCAGGCTCCCCCTGCTACCTCTTCTGCTGCTGCCGCCTCGGCCTCTTCTGCTGCTGCCGCCGCCTCGGCCTCTTCCTCCGCCTCTGGAGGAACGTTGGCACCTGCCGCCCAGCAAACATGGGATGTACCACCAACACCACCACCTGCGTCACCAAGCATCTCAACCATGTCACACGGCAGCGTTCAGCTCTCCATCTCACAAACATTTGAGAGAAAGCGTAAATTCCCACCTAGCCACCCTCGATCCCTGGCCCTGAATGCCAGCATTTCTAAACTACTGGCCTATGAAATGCTGTCATTCAGGCTGGTGGACACAGACAGATTCAAACAGCTCATGTCACTTGCTGTCCCACAGTATGTTGTTCCCAGCCGGCACTACTTCTCCAAGAGAGCCGGGCCTTCCCTGCACAACCAAGTGTCCGATAAAATCAAGTGTGCACTGCGCAACGCCATCTGTGGCAAGGTCCACCTAACCACAGATACGTGGACCAGTAAGCACGGCCAGGGACGCTATATCTCCCTAACTGCACACTGGGTAAATGTAGTGGCGGCTGGGCCCCAGGCGGAGAGCTGTTTGGCGCACGTCCTTCCGCCGCCAAGGATCGCAGGGCAACATTCTTTGCCTCCTGTCTCCTCCTCCTCCTACTCAGCTTCCTCCTCCTCTTCTTCCACCTGCTCATCCAGTCAGCCACAATCCTTCACCACCAAGTTCAGCACAGCCCGGGGTAAACGTCAGCAGGCCGTTCTGAAACTGATGTGTTTGGGGGACAGGCCCCACACCGCACAGGAGTTGTGGCGGGGTATAGAACAACAGACCGACGAGTGGTTGCTGCCGGTGAGCCTCAAGCCCGGCCTGGTGGTGTGCGATAAAGGGCGAAATCTCGTTGCAGCTCTGGGACTAGCCGGTTTGACGCACATCCCTTGCCTGGCGCATGTGCTGAATTTGGTGGTGCAGAAGTTCATTCGCAACTACCCCAACATGTCAGAGCTGCTGCATAAAGTGCGGGCCGTCTGTTCGCACTTCCGGCGTTCACACCCTGCCGCTGCTCGCCTGTCTGCGCTACAGCGTAACTTCGGCCTTCCAGCTCACCGCCTCATATGCGAACTCCACCTTGCACATGCTGGACAGACTGTGCGAGCAGCAGCAGGCCATAGTGGAGTTTCAGCTGCAGCACGCACGGGTCAGTCGCACTGCGGATCAGACCCACTTCACCACCAATGACTGGGCCTCCATGCGAGACCTGTGTGCCCTGTTGCGCTGTTTCGAGTACTCCACCAACATGGCCAGTGGCGATGACGCCGTTATCAGCGTTACAATACCACTTCTATGTCTCCTTGAGAAAACACTTAGGGCGATGATGGAAGAGGAGGTGGCCCAGGAGGAAGAGGAGGAAGAGGGGTCATTTTTAGCACTTTCAGGCCAGTCTCTTCAAAGTGACTCAGAGAGAGGTTTTTTGCAACACCAGAGGCCAGGTACAAATGTGGCCAGACAGGGCCCACTACTGGAGGACGAGGAGGACGAGGATGAGGAGGAGGTGGAGGAGGATGAGGATGAAGCATGTTCACAGCGGGGTGGCACCCAAAGCAGCTCGGGCCCATCACTGGTGCGTGGCTGGGGGGAAACACAGGACGATGACGATACGCCTCCCACAGAGGACAGCTTGTCCTTACCTCTGGGCAGCCTGGCACACATGAGCGACTACATGCTGCAGTGCCTGCGCAACGACAGCAGAGTTGCCCACATTTTAACGTGTGCGGACTACTGGGTTGCCACCCTGCTGGATCCCCGGTACAAAGACAATGTGCCCACCTTACTTCCTACACTGGAGCGTGATAGGAAGATGCGCGAGTACAAGCGCACGTTGGTAGACGCGCTACTGAGAGCATTCCCAAATGTCACAGGGGAACCAGTGGAAGCCCAAGGCGAAGGCAGAGGAGGAGCAAGAGGTCGCCAACGCAGCTGTGTCACGGCCAGCTCCTCTGAGGGCCGGGTTAGCATGGAAGATATGTGGAAATGTTTTGTCACCACGCCACAGCTAACTGCACCACCACCTGATACGGAACGTGTTAGCAGGAGGCAACATTTCACTAACATGGTGGAACAGTACCTGTGCACACCCCTCCACGTACTGACTGATGGTTCCGCCCCATTCAACTTCTGGGTCTCCAAATTGTCCACGTGGCCAGAGCTAGCCTTTTATGCCTTGGAGGTGCTGGCCTGCCCGGCGGCCAGCGTTTTGTCTGAACGTGTATTCAGCACGGCAGGGGGCGTCATTACAGACAAACGCAGCCGCCTGTCTACAGCCAATGTGGACAAGCTGACGTTCATAAAAATGAACCAGGCATGGATCCCACAGGACCTGTCCATCCCTTGTGCAGATTACACATTAACTACCTCCCCTTAACAATATATTATTGTACTCCAGGGCACTTCCTCATTCAATCCTATTTTTATTTTCATTTTACCATTATATTGCGGGCAACCCAAAGTTGAATGAACCTCTCCTCTGTCTGGGTGCCGGGGCCTAAATGTGTGACAGTGGCCTGTTCCAGTGGTGGGTGACGTGAAGCCTGATTCTCTGCTATGACATGAAGACTGATTCTCTGCTGACATGAAGCCAGATTCTATGTTACGGGACCTCTCTCCTCTGTCTGGGTGCCTGGGCCTAAATATGTGACAGTGGCCTGTTCCAGTGGTGGGTGACGTGAAGCCTGATTCTCTGCTATGACATGAAGCCTGAATCTCTGTTATGGGACCTCTCTCCTCTGCCTGGGTGCCTGGGCGTAAATATGTGACAGTGGCCTGTTCCAGTGGTGGGTGACGTGAAGCCTGATTCTCTGCTATGACATGAAGCCTGAATCTCTGTTATGGGACCTCTCTCCTCTGCCTGGGTGCCTGGGCGTAAATATGTGACAGTGGCCTGTTCCAGTGGTGGGTGACGTGAAGCCTGATTCTCTGCTATGACATGAATACAGATTCTATGCTGACATGAAGCCAGATTCTCTGTTACGGGACCTCTCTCCTCTGCCTGGGTGCCGGGGCCTAAATATATGACAATGGACTGTTACAGTGGTGGGTGACGTGAAGCCAGATTCTCTGCTATGGCATGAAGACTGATTCTCTGCTGACGTGAAGCCAGATTCTCTGCTATGGGACCTCTCTCCAATTGATATTGGTTTATTTTTATATATTTTATTTTTATTTTAATTCATTTCCCTATCCACATTTGTTTGCAGGGGATTTACCTACATGTTGCTGCCTTTTGCAGCCCTCTAGCTCTTTCCTGGGCTGTTTTACAGCCTTTTTAGTGCCGAAAAGTTCGGGTCCTCATTGACTTCAATGGGGTTCGGGTTCGGGACGAAGTTCGGGTCAGGTTCGGATCCCGAACCCGAACATTTCCGGGAAGTTCGGCTGAACTTCTCAAACCCGAACATCCAGGTGTTCGCTCAACTCTAGTCGTTGCCCATTACCCCTGAGGATGCCAGGGATCTGGCAAACATTATGGGGGCAGCGTATGAAGCGATTTTAGAGGACGGCTATCGTCAGTGCTGACCCTAAACCATATAATCAATGCGATTAATCAATGAAAAGGAAGCAATAGAGGGACGAGTGGTGACAGTGCACAGAACCACATCCCTGGTGCAGGAGTGAACACAGATACGATAGCTCGCCGGTGTTTAGTGGTCGGAGGACTTTTAATGAAATAGAGTGGAATTATTATTACAGATTATAGGATAAATGTAAATTGGGGGATATTAGCCATAGGGGGGCAGTTTTTATTTAGGAGAACCTAATACCCTTCATTTATCTAGGTCAGATTTGTTGATTTGACGTCTATTGTACCTCCAGCCCCTCATAGTGTATAGCGTACAAGACTCCGCAGTATACAGTGAAATACCCCACATTATACAGTATATAACATCACCCAGTATACAGCATTCCATAGTATGCAATACACAGTACACAGCACCCCACAGTATGCAGTATAGCACCCTATAGTATACAGCACCCCACAGTATGCAGTATAGCACCCTATAGTATACAGCACCCCACAGTATGCAGTATAGCACTCTATAGTATACAGCACCCACAGTATGCAGTATAGCACCCCACATTATACAGTACCCCACAGTATACAGCACCCCACAGTATACAGCACCCGACAGTATACAGTATACAGCACCCACAGTATACAGTATACAGCACCCATAGTATACAGCAGCCCACAGTATACAGCACCTCACACTATACAGTAACCCACAGTATACAGCACCTCACACTATACAGTTACCCACAGTATACAGCACCCCACAGTATATAGTACCCCACAGTATGCAATACATAATATAACACCCCACAGTATACATTAGAGCAGTATCGCACCCCACAGTATACAGTACCCCACAGTTTACAGTATACAGCACCCACAGTATACAGCACCTCACAGTATACAGTAACCCACAGTATACAGCACCTCACACTATATAGTAACCCACAGTATACATCACCCCACAGTATACAGCACCTCACAGTATACAGCACCCACAGTATACAGCACCTCACAGTATACAGTAACCCACAATATACAGCACCCCACAGTATACAGCACCTCACAGTATACAGCACCCCACAGTATAAAGTATATAGCACCCCACACTATACAGTAGCTTACAGTATAATAGCATAACAGCCCCTGTCACCTTTTCCTGATGTAATCAGCACACACAAAAAAGCTCCATTATGGCAAACTTCTGCAGCAACACTGCTGGTAGAGAGAAAGGACCTTTGATTACCTCATAGCCATGTGACCAGTAATATCGCTATGTTACTGGTCACATGGTAGTGATGTCATCAAAGGTCCTTTCTCCTAAGAGAATCACAGCTCTCCTTCCTTGCAGAGACATTGGGCCGGGCGCTGCTGCTCATCCCGCCTGATCCATTCATTAAATGATTCAATGAATGGCAATAGCAGGATGCGCTAGCGCCGCTAGACTCTCAGTCAGAGGCTGCCGCCTGCCTCTGATTTCTGAACTCTCTCACAGTTCCCTGCCTGAAGGCAAGCAGGCACAGCAGCACCCCCCTGTATAGCTGACAGCCTGACACCCGGGCGGACCGCCCCCCCTCCCCAGGCACGCCACTGGGTGGAGGTCTGACACCTGCAACCCCCACCAATCAGCTGTTTGAGAAGGTATCAGCACACCTGTGAGCACCGCGCCCTTCTCCGTGCTTACCAAGCACAGCGCCGTACATTGTATAGCGCTGTACTTTGTATCACGCGCAGCCTCATTCACTTCATTGTCCGTGCTTGGTAAGCATGGAGAAGGCCGCAGTGCTCACAGGAGCGCCAGTGCCGTCTCAAACAGCTGATCGGTGGGGGTCACAGGTGTCGGACTCCCACCGATCAGTATCAAAATCCTGAAAAACCGCTTTAAAGGTAATTTCCGGGACTATGATATTGATGGACAATGCTCTAGATAGATCATCATTATTAGAACTGTGGGGGTCCGACATCAGCTGTTTCAGGCAGCTATCCAGTGTATGGATCTGAAAGCAGACGACTCCTCATACTGTCTAGTGGATGGGATTAGTACTCCACCTTAGGTCCCATTCAGGTGAGTGGGAGGTAAGCTTCCGGACAACATCGTTAGGAAGTACACATTGTCCAAAACCATTCATCAGCTGTATAGATTCTGATGCTTACAAGTTCTTTAAAAAAAATGTTTTAGGGAAAAAAATTTAGGTGCCACGGTCATTGACCACAGCTAATTAGACACAGATGTGAGTAAAAAAAAGACCCCCATTATATGGGACAGTTATGAATTCTGATTGATATGGAGGAAAATAACGTGAAAGATAATTCTTAAACCCATGCAGGAGCAGGAGGAAGGTCTATGGTGTTCCTCCTCTCCCTCCACACTATCTTTTCAGTTTCCCCAGCCCCCCATCTCCTCTTCCACGCTGAAGTGAGAATCTACAGTACAGTATATACAGATCACACTTCAACTTTCTCTAGTTCAGACTATATTGCAGCTACAGCCAAAAGAAGACCAAGATTGTGGCTCTAGCTGCATTCTAGACTGAGCCCTCACAATCACCTCTCCCTCTTCATCCATACAGGAGTCAAGCAAAACACTATTGTCCTGTTTAGGTTGAATAAACCCAGCAAGTGCTGACCAGTGAGAGGTTAATATAATGTATCACACATACAACATGCACTGAGCAGGTCCACAGAGGATAATAACAGCCGGAGTGATCAATTTTACTCTAGGGACCAGCATCTGACTGGTGCACTATAGTACCAGAAGATCCTTTGGTGGTCCCCAAAGGTCCAGGAGAAAAACACATTTGGAGCTGCCTTTGGAGCCAGTCACTTGCCACTAGGGTCTATTTCTTTAAATCAAAAACCCATGAAACTTTATTGATAATATGGGGATTGTGCCCTGAGAATAACTTCCTCTGGTGGAGTGGTTGCCCCAAGGAACCCTTGTTCGACACTGCTAGGGACTGTGCTTGTTGGGATCCTCTACTAGGGAAAACATTTGTCAAGGGTAGTGTCCCTTCTGATGGAATAACACCCCCCCCCCCCACCACTCTTCTAAGGTCTATTGAAATTTGATGGATTCATAGTATATTGGAACGCAATGAATGCCCATTGTGGCGTCCTTTTTATTGATAAGAACAATAGACCCTGAGAAGTTTTCTCACCTGATTTTGGAGTCATGTTCATTTAGTTTTTACAGAATTGCTCAGGTCTGGCTCTGATACTGGGTGATAAGGATGGGCTCACAATCTAGATTGTGGTTCATCTTAATAGTTTGAATGGGGGTTGAAGTCAAGATCTCATTGACCTCAACCCTTTGCAAATGACTTTCAGCCTGACCTTATCACACAAGCCTTCTCCACCAAACTTATAAAACCCTAAGTTTTTTGCCCAAAATTTGGTTCCATAGCTATAGTCATCATGCTATTAGAAGCAGTCTTCCCTAACCTGTGATCACAAAGTCAGCAGCCCACACTTCTCTAAATTGCTCAGTGGAACTTCAAGATTTGGACCAACCAGCCTCAACCATTAATCCTCTTCCATCAGAGTTTATGATTATCCACCAAATACAGGTTCCTCCATCAGAGATTTGTCCTCATTTTCTCTTCTCCAGAGTCTAGTGGTGAGGCTTTACACTTCTCCAGCAGACTCCTGGCATTGAGCATAGTGATCTCAGGCTTGTGTTTGGTCCATGGAAACCCCAATCCATGCTTCCATTTGGAACCTGGCCCTGCTTTACATCTGAGTTGTTTCTACATCTGGGGATCTCCTCAAGCATATTCCTGTTCATGTTGACGCAACGCCGTTGTCTACGTGGAGAGGTGGAGACATCTCAGTGAGATCTCATGGAGGACTCGAATGAGTCAGGACCTGCATGTTAGTTCTCAGCTCTTGCCTTGTCTGCTTTCCAGTTCCTGTATGAGAAGACACCCAGCGCGGTGACATCTGGGGTGATTAAACCTGTCATCTCTCGCCCGTCGCTTGGAGAATTGTAAAGGCAACGCGCTCGGACTCTAGGAACAAATTAAACTTCGGCAAGAGATCTGTCTGTGATCAAGCACTGTTCAAACCCAACATAACAAGCGTCTTAATATCTATGGCTTAAATTAATACAAAATACATTTTCCGTGTTAGCGTTTCCCCTCTGATGAGTTGACGACCAATTACCGCGACTTCTGCTTCCCCCGAAAGAAAGTTAAAAGAGTAATGTCGTTAGGGAAAATAATTGCCTATAAAATGCACACAGAGAAGTGTGTAATGTACATAATGAATCAGATGGGAGCCGGCTCCAAAAATGAATAGTCATAAGCTAATTTCCATAGAAACTGGCTGAGCAGTGGTGCCAAGTACAAATATCCCCCTGAAGAACCGTATGTCTGGTGCCAGGCGCCGCGTCTCACCTGTCTGGTCTCCATGACTGGTGACTACCTGAGAACTTGCTTCATTATTCTTCCTAGGAGAAAGGGAAATAAAAATGATTTACCTGGCTGGAGCTGAATACGTAAATAAGGGAGAAATTTGTGAATCTCCGATCGGAGATTGGATTCTGTGCCGCTGTAAATCCTAGGATATCCAGGCGATGGATACAGAAGATGAGGAGCCACGGGTATCTGTGCCAACTATGCCCAACGGCCACCAGTGAGCGACCAGACACCTGTCCCAGTGAAGTCATCCAGTCCAACATCTATGAAGCTCAATCATCGCATCATGGAAAGTTCTGAAACTTTGCTGTAGGCTTTCTGTTTCCATTTTTTTCACCATTGCTGTCAATGAATGGAAATAGTGTCTGGATACAATTGTATCTAGGCGACACATCAGAATCGGTGCAAGCTCTGACTTGTTACAATGTAATGAATGGTTCAGCTCACAGAGAGTTGTTTAGTGTAGGGCAGACCTTCAGCTGTGTGACCAGGAGCAGGCAGACAGGGTTTTGGAGACCCTTTGGAGAACAATGATCATCAGGTTGGAAGATTATAGAATGGAAATCATTACTTTTAATTAGGGCTCATTCACATGACTGTATCCAAATTGCAGATCCGCAAAAACTCGGATACCGGCCATGTGCGTTCTGCATTTTGTGGATCGGGCATCCTTCCCTATGATAGAAATGCCTATTCTTTTCCGCAAAATTGGACAAGAATAGGACATGTGCTATTTTTTTACGGGCCGTGGAATGGTATGGATGCAGACAGCACACGGTTTGTTGTCCACATCTTTTGCGCGCCCACTGAAATTAATGGGTCCACATCCGATCCGCAAAATTGGAAAGAAAATTAGGCTTTTATTGTGTTGTGTGCAGCGAAATCCGTGAAATTCCATCCGGGGATTTCTTGTTTCATGACAATCAAAAGACTCCGAAAAAACTGTGGTAGATTTTGCTGCAGATTTGCTGCTGACTTTGCCGTATGCAAAGGGTGAAATCTGCGGTAGCAAATCCATAGCATAAATTGACATGCTGCAGATTTAGAGAGCATCTATCAGCAGGATCAACCCTATCAAACCAGGCATGCTACATGGTAGGGTCAATCCTGCTAAGTGAAATGAGCCCCCTCTTGTTCAAATCTGTGGCCCTGATTGAGAAAAATTAGTCACTCATTTCCTATGCTGGTGAGGTCTTCAGAGCACCGAGGGGCCGTCCTGGCCACTAGGAGCACTGCCTTCTGCCCTTAGCCGCTCCCTCCCTCCCTTTGAGTGACAAGGCCACGTACTGTCCTCACTGTCCTGTTGTCTGGCCCTGTAATCCTGCTCATGAGCTGGTGAATCTTAAATCTGCGCATGAGTGGTTAGGATCTCAGCATCTGGGAAGTGGCGGAGATGCACTGCGCATGCGCCAGCGCATGTGCAAGATTACAGGACAAGGCATGAAGACAGTGAGGACGCCTGGCTCTGTCACTCAATGGGAAGGGAAGGAGTGGCAAAGGGGGCAAGGAGGAGGTGTGGTGGTGCTCCGAGTGGTTAGGCCTGTCCCTTGGTTCACCGAAGACCTCATTGGCAAATAAAATGAAATATTGGGGATTTTCCGTTCTCAAATCTGGACAGAGACTCTGCTGCATGTCTGCTACATGGTACGCAGGTGCATGAAGTTACACCTCTGAGAAGGGGGAAAGCTTGAAACCAATTTGCCGGCCTAAGAAGAGAGTTGTCATGGAGTAAACACCTGTAAGTTGCTACAAAGAAGCCAGACTGAAAGGGTTTAGTCACACCTTGTGGTCCTGTTAGGTTTTTTCAAAATTGTGCCGGAATTTACGAAACATGGCAAAAACCGCAACATGACTAAACAATGAATAAATCCGCAAACTATTCGGAGAGTTTTTTTTTACCTTTTTAGCTTTCTGTAAACGTTGTCCTCACAATGACGCCTGCAGGTGACGATGTGATGCCTGGTGTCAGTTCCATTAGAGCGCTCGGGTTTATATCTGATTGGACGTTTCTGAACGTCCTTTCAGAGATGGCAGCTGCACGCTAATCGTGCAGCTGCCGAGCGGGGGGCCCGCTGTCAGCAGGGCACCCCAGAGAGAAGGCAGGGACCGTTCTTGGGTGTCCCTGCCTTCTAGATCTCTGTGTACACAGCAAGGAAGCGCTATGCCGTTTCGTGTCCCGGCCCGGTGATCATGTGACCGCCGAGCACGGGGGAGTGCAGGAGCTGTTGGGTCTTCCGCAAACCTCGATCAGCCCTGCTCTGAGGCTGTACAGCGCTGTATTATGCTGTACAGCCTCTCTGGGGGTGTATTTCCCCTGTAACTGGGGCTACTATGTCAGCACCAGTTACAGGAGAAATCAATTGTAAAAAAAAGAAAAAAAAAAGTGAAGTTAAATGTCCCCCAGAGGTCTTATATGAGAGTAAAATAAAAAATAAAAAAATAGTGTTTTGAAAAAAATTATTTTAAAATAGAAGAAAATAATAAAATTTACATATTTGGTATCAGTCAGGTGAACGCCGTAAAAAATAAAAATAAATAAACATTGCGCCAAAACAGATTTTTGGTTGAGATCACCTTCCAAAAAACATAATGTTATTAGGGCTCTTTCACACTTGCGTTGTTGTGTTCCGGCATAGAGTTCCGTCGTCGGGGCTCTATGCCGGAAGAATCCTGATCAGTTTTATCCTAATGCATTCTGAATGGAGAGAAATCCGTTCAGGATGCATCAGGATGTCTTCAGTTCCGGACAGGAACGTTTTTTGGCCGGAGAAAATACCGCAGCATGCTGCGCTTTTTGCTCCCGCCAAAAATCCTGAACACTTGCCGCAAGGCCGGATCCGGAATTAATGCCCATTGAAAGGCATTAATCCGGATCCGGCCCTAAGCTAAACGTCGTTTCGGCGCATTACCGGATCCAACGTTTAGCTTTTTCTGAATGGTTACCATGGCTGCCAAGACGCTAAAGTCCTGGCAGCCATGGTAAGTGTAGTGGGAAGCGGGGGAGCAGTATACTTACCGTCCGTGCGGCTCCCCGGGCGCTCCAGAGTGACATCAGGGCGCCCCAAGCGCATGGATCAAGTGATCGCATGGATCACGTCATCCATGCGCATGGGGCGCCCTGACGTCATTCTGGAGCGCCCGGGGAGCCGCACGGACTGTAAGTATACTGCTCCCCCGCTCCCCACTACTACTATGGCAACCAGGACTTTAATAGCGTCCTGGGTGCCATAGTAACACTAAACGCATTTTGAAGACGGATACGTCTTCAAATGCTTTCAGTTCACTTGCGTTTTTCCGGATCCGGCGTGTAATTCCGGCAAGTGGAGTACACGCCGGATCCGGACAACGCAAGTGTGAAAGAGCCCTTAATCAATCAAAAAGTCGTATGTACCCCAAAATGGTAGCAATAAAAATTTCACCTCATCATGCAAAAAATGAGCCCCCACACAAGACCATAGCCAGAAAAATTTAAAAAATATGGCTCTAAGAAAATTGCAACACAAAAACATGATTATTTTTCTATGGCTGGATCTATAAAAATATCACATGATCTACCCCATCAAGTGAATGGTGTAAAAAAAAAAAAGTTTTAAATGAAACCAAACAGTTTTTTTGTGACTTCACCGCCCAAAAAATTTGATAAAAAGCAACCAGAAAGCCAAATATACCCCAGAATGGTGCCAATAAAAACTACAGCTTGTCTCGCACAAAATAAGCCCTCACGCAGATCAGTCAACAAAAAATAAAAAAAGTTATCGCTCTTAAGAACCATGAAAGAAAATTCCATGTTAGAAAATCCTGGCGTATCCCCAAATAACCGTTTTACGACCACAATTGGGGTGTTACTGTATTCAGGAGAAAATCGGAAGCAAATTGTGGGGGGGAAATTCTCCTGTTATCTTTTGTGAAAAAGAAAGTTTTGGCCTAAAGCACCATTTTCTTGTAAAAATTTTTTTATTTATTTTTCATTTTCACACCCAAGTATTAAACATTCAATGAAACACCTGTTGAGTGAAGTGCTCAATACACCCCTTAAAAATTCTTTGGGTGGTATAGTTTACAAAATGTGGTCACTTTTTGGGGGTTTTCACTGTGGGGGTCTCATGCAACATAGCGCCCTAAGACCATTCCATCAAAATCTGCCTTCCAAAAATCATATGGCGCTCCTTGCCTTCTGTGCCTTGTCGGTATACGACCACATATGGGGTGTTTCTGCAAACTGCAGAATCAGGGTAATAAATATTGAGGTTTGTTTTGTTGTTAACCCTTGATGTGTTCCAGGAAAAAAATTATTAAAATGGAAAATCTGCAAAAAAGTGAGATTTTGAAATTTCACCTCTATTTTGCTTTAATTCATATGGAATACCTAAAGGGTAAACAACATTTCTAAAACCAGCTTTGAATAGCTTGAGGGGTGTCGTTTATAAAATGGGGTCATTTATGGGTTGGTTCTATTATGTAAGCCTGACAAAGTGACTTCAGAACTGAACTGGTCCTTAAAAAGTTGATTTTGGAAATTTTCTTAAAAATGTAAAAAATTGCTTCTAAAATTCTAAACCTTAAACGTCCTAAAAAAATAAAATTACATTACTAAAATGATGCCAACATAAAGTAGACATATGGGGAATGTTAATTAATTTATATTTTATGAGGCATCACTATCTGTCTTAAAAGCAGAGAGATTCAAGATTTAAGATTTTTATATTGACTCAAATTTACCATTAACATGAAGTACAATGTGTCACGAGAAAACAATCTCTGAATGGCTTGGATAAGTAAAAGAGTTCCAGAGTTATTACCACATAATGTGACACATGTCAGGAAGGGGTCAAATGGCCCGGTCTGGAAGTGGCTAAACACACAAAGAGCCAGAAAAAAAAAAGCATATGACTACCAGAAGCCAGAAGCTATATATCTGCAAATGAGTCACCGTATTCTCCGTGCTAGGTTTTAGCGGAGAAAAGTAAGAAAAAAAATATTTTTCATCAGACATCAGATCAGACTCCTAAATCAGACCCCCAATCCTCATCAGACATAAGAAAAGACCCCAATCCTTATCAGACCTCCAAGTCAGACCCCCAAAATAAGACCCCCCAATGCTCAGATCAGACAGCACAAATCAGACTACCAATGTCCTACCCTCAGTGCTCAGTCCCCCCATGCTCAGATCAGACCCTCACATGCTAACATCAGATCCCACCTGCTCACATCAGACACCCCCTCATGCTCACATCACCCCCATGCTCACATCAGATCCCACCTGCTCACATCAGACCCCCCTCATGCTCACATCAGACCCTCACATGCTCACATCACCCCCATGCTCACATCAGACACTTCCATGCTCACATCAGATCCCACATGCTCACATCAGACCCCCCCCATGCTCACATCAGACCCTCCCATGCTCACATCACCCCCATGCTCACATCAGAACCTCCATGCTCACATCAGAACCCCATATGCTCACATCAGACCCCCCCATGCTCACATCAGAACCCCACATGCTCAGATCACAACCCCATGCTCAGATCAGACCCTCCCATGCTCACATCAGACCCCCCATGCTCACATCAGAACCCTCCATGCTCACATCAGACCCCCCCATTCTCACATCAGACCCCCATATGCTCAGATCAGACCCTCCCATACTCACATCAGAACCCCCCATGCTCACATCAGACCCCCCATGCTCACATCAGGCCCCCCTCATTCACACATCAGACCCCCATATGCTCAGATCAGACCCCCCCCCATGCTCAGATCAGACGCCCCCATGCTCAGATCAGACCTTCACATGCTCAGATCAGACCCCCCCATGTTCACATCAGACACTCCATGCTCAGATCAGATCCCCCATATGCTCAGAGCAGATCCCCCATATGCTCAGATCAGATCCCCCATATGCTCAGATCAGACACCACATGCTCAAATCAGACCCCCAAATGCTCAGATAAGACCCTCCCATGCTCACATCAGACACTCCCTGCTCACATCAGATGCCCCCATATGCTTAGATCAGACCCCCATGCTCACATCAGACCCCCCATGTTCACATCAGACACTCCATGCTCAGATCAGATCCCCCATATGCTTAGATCAGACCCCCATGCTCACATCAGACCCCCCCATGCTCACATCAGACCCCCAAATGCTCAGATCAGATCCCCCATGCTCAGATCAGACCCCCCCCATGCTCACATCAGACACTCCATGCTCAGATCAGATCCCCCATATGCTTAGATCAGACACTCATGCTCACAACAGACCCCACCCATGCTCACATCAGACCCCCAAATGCTCAGATCAGATCCCCCAAGTTCAGATCAGACCCCCCCATGCTCACATCAGACCCTCCAATGCTCACATCAGACCCCCCATTCTTACATCAGACCCCCCATGCTCACATCGGAACCCCATATGCTCAGATCAGACCCTCCCCATGCTCACATCAGACCCCCCATGATCACATCAGAACCTCCATACTCGCATCAGACCCCCATATGTTCAGATCAGTCCCCCCATGCTCACATCAGACCCCCCATGCTGATATAAGACCCCCATATGCTCTGATCAGATCCCCATGCTCACATCAGACCCCCCCATGCTCACATCCAACCCCCAAATGCTCAGATCAGACCCCCCATGCTCACATCAGACCCTCCCATGCTCACATCAGACCCCCCCATTCTTATATCAGACCCTCCATGCTCAGATCAGACCCCCATATGCTCAGATCAGACCCCCATATGCTAAGATTAGACCCTTCCATGCTCACATCAGAACCCCCATGCTCACAACAGAACCACCTATGCTCAGATAAGACTCCCATAAGCTCAGATCAGACCCTCCCATGCTCACATTAGACCCCCCATGCCCACATTAGACACCTCCCATTCTTACATCAGACCCTCCATTCTCACATCATAACCCGCCATTGCTCAGATCAGACCCTCCAATGCTCAGATCAGATACTCCGTGCTCAGATCAGATCCCCCCCATACTCAGTTATATAATTTAAAAAATTGTCTACCTCTCCTGATTGGGCAGCGTTGCTACTCTGCAGGTGTCACTACCAGAGCTTTGAGACGTTCTCACAGCTCTGTTTCTCCACCCCTGTGATGATGTCACTACCAGAGCTTGGAGGAGTTCTCACTGCTCTGTTTCTCCGCCCCTGGGATGAGGTCATTACTCTCTGTTTCCTTCCTCCCAGCTGTTTCTCCTATGCTTGATTTCTCTGCCTTTAAATCACCCCTCCTCCTTTTGTAGAGTGTGGATTATATTTCTCATTTGAGTTGTAGCTCTTGCTTGAGTATCTTCACTTGTATGCTATCTTTTCACTGGACCTGTGTTCTGCTGCAGCAAGTACTCTGGATATTGCCACCTGTCTTTGGATCCGTCTTCTCTGCAGCCGCAGCTCCTTCAGCTAAGTGTGCAGACATTGTAGTGTATCTGTTTGTTTTCTGACCGGATCCGAGGCGACCACGGTTCCCTCCATATACTGAGCAGGGCACCGGTGGCCGTGCCCCTTCCACTATTGTAGGGGTTACAGTGGTCATCAGTCTAGGTACGCGGGCATGCCTCGTTCCACCATTAGGATCCGGGTATGTGCTTAGCAGCATAGGGAAAGCTTTGAGGGTCTGACAGGGGTCACCCTTTATCCTCCCTAGTTTGGGTCCGGTCAGTGGCTCTATTTTCTGTGTATGCTCTAGTTGCTCACTTACAGCCGTGACAGCAGGTCCGACGCACTCTCCACTGTGACCTTATGCGTACAGTGTCATCTCATAGTGCGCGTCTCCACGAACTATGTTCTAACACTGTGTGTGCGTCCGGACGTAGTGGAGAGCATGCTGGAGCTGCAGAGTAGCAACGATGCCCGGACAGGAGAGGAGATCTGAGCATGGGGTGGAGAGTGCGCCCACAACTTAGCGATGGTCCCTAACTTGGATAAGTGAACTGGACCTAAAAAAGAGGGAAAGAGATGTCAGACAGGCCAGGTCAAAACCAGAGAATAGAGACAAAGGAGGGTCAAATACATAGCAG
The DNA here is from genome assembly GCF_905171765.1 of Bufo bufo. Classification (NCBI taxonomy): domain Eukaryota; kingdom Metazoa; phylum Chordata; class Amphibia; order Anura; family Bufonidae; genus Bufo; species Bufo bufo. The sequence continues at coordinate 31,543,404 of NC_053390.1, read as the reverse complement.
AGTAAAACCAGGAGAAAACATCAGCCATCAAAGGCTAGGTCACCAACCAGCGGTCTAATACCAAACAGAGTCCAATATCAAGCGAGATCAAATACCAGAAGGTCACGTCAGAGGCAAAATCAGTAATCAGAGGCAACGTCAGAGAAGCAGGCAGAAAGTCAGATATCCAGAGTAACAGACACACAACTAGCTGGTGAGGCGCTCAAGGGGAAATGCGTTGGGACAGTGTAGGGTTCTAGGTGGCGTTATAGGGTCAGGAGACCACATTGTTATCTGTTTTAACAAATATCCTAATTCCACCCTCATCTTTTTAGATTTTTTTCTATCCTGCCGGTACACCTGGTTTTGATTGGTTTGTTCCACCATGGAGGTGTCATGGTGGTTGTCACCTTGTGAGACCCCTTTTTTGGAGCACTGCATATCTATTGACCCTGGTATGGTATATATTTATCTGTACCTGTAAAACTGGATATCCAGGGGTGCTGCCCTACTAGTACTGTACTATTCACAAATTAAGTGGGTGGGCGGAGCCTGACTAACAGTAGTACTAGTAGGACAGCGCTGGGGCCTGATATATTCTGGATCGACCACATGTGACACAGCTGAGATGAGCGCTTTGATAGGGCACGGCATAAAGTACAGTGACAGTTCCGGGCCCCGTTACATGTGAGTAAAGACTGGTGGCAGTGGGGGACATTACTGGGGGTAGAGAGAGACATTACTGTGGGCAGGAGAAGGACATTTCTATTGGCAGTGAGGGACATTACTGGGGACAGTGGGAGACATTACTGGGGGCAGTGCAGGTATATTACTGGGGGCAGTGGGGGACATTACTGGGGGCAGTGGGAGACATTACTGGGGCAGTGCAGGTATATTAATGGGGGCAGTGGGGGACATTACTGGGGGCAGTGGTAGGACATCACTGGGGGCAGTAGAAGGACATTACTTGGGGCAGGGAGGGATATTACTGGGAGCAGTAAGGAACATTAATAGGGGCAGTGGAAGGACATTACTGGGGATAGTGAGGGACATTACTTTGGCAGTGGAAGGACATTACTTAGGCCAGTGGGGTAGTGGAAGGACATTGCTGGGGCAGTGGAAGGACATTACTGTGAGCAGTGAAAGGACATTACTGGTGCAGTGGAAGGACATTACTGGGGAGAGTGGGGGACATTACTGGGGGCAGTGAGGGATATTCCTGGGGGCAGTGGGGAAATTACTGGGGGCAGTGGGGGACATTACTGAAGGCAGCGGGGGACATTACTGGGGACAGTGAGGGAAATTACTGGGGACAGTGAAAGGACATTACTGTGGGCAGTGGAAGGACATTACTGGTGCAGTGGAAGGTCATTACTGGGGGCAGTGGAAGGACATTGCTGGGGGCAGTGGAATTACATTACTGGGGGTAGTGGGAGATATTTCTGGGGCAGTGGAAGGACATTACTGGGGGCAGTGAAAGGACATTACTGGGGCAGTGAGAGCCATTATTGGGACAGTGGGGGATTACTGGGACAGTGGGGGATTACTGGGGCAGTAGAAGTACATAACTGGAGGGTAGTGGAGGGATATTACTGGGGGCAGTGAGGCACATTAGTGGGGGCAGTGGGGAAATTACTGGGGGAAGTGTAGGACATTACTGAGGGCAGTGACAGACATTACTGTGGGCAGTGTAAGGACATAACTGGGGGCAGTGGAAGAACATTACTGGTGGCAGTGGAAGGAAATTACTGGAGCAGTGGAAGGACATTACTGGGGGCATTGAGAGACATTACGGGGCAGTGGAAGGACATTACTGAGGGCAGTGGAAGGGCATTACTGGGGGTAGTGGAAGGACATTACTGGGGCAGTGGAAGAACATTCCTGGGCAGTGGAAGGACATTACTGGGGGCAGTGGAAGGACATTATTGGAGGCAGTGAGGGATATTACTAGGGGCAGTGGGGGACATTACTGGGGGAAGTGAGGGACATTACTGGGGGGCAGTGGAAGGACATTACTGGTGGCATTGGAAGGACATTACTGGGGCAGTGGAAGGACATTACTGGGGAGAGTGGGGAACATTACTGGGGGCAGGGAGAGACATTACTGGGGGCAGTGGAATAACATTACTGGGGGCAGTGGAATAACATTACTGGGGGCAGTGGAAGGGCATTACTGGGGGCAGTGGAAGGACATTACTGGGGGCAGTGGAAGGACATTACCGGGGCAGTGGGAGACATAATTGGGACCGTGGGGAATTACTGGGGCAGTGGAAGTACATTACTGGGGGGTAGTGGAGGGATATTACTGGGGGCAGTGAGGGACATTACTGGGGGCAGTGGAAGGACATTGCTGGGGGCAGTGGAATTACATTACTGGGGGTAGTGGGAGATATTTCTGGGGCAGTGGAAGGACATTACTGGGGGCAGTGAAAGGACATTACTGGGGCAGTGAGAGCCATTATTGGGACAGTGGGGGATTACTGGGACAGTGGGGGATTACTGGGGCAGTAGAAGTACATAACTGGAGGGTAGTGGAGGGATATTACTGGGGGCAGTGAGGCACATTAGTGGGGGCAGTGGGGAAATTACTGGGGGAAGTGTAGGACATTACTGAGGGCAGTGACAGACATTACTGTGGGCAGTGTAAGGACATAACTGGGGGCAGTGGAAGAACATTACTGGTGGCAGTGGAAGGAAATTACTGGAGCAGTGGAAGGACATTACTGGGGGCATTGAGAGACATTACGGGGCAGTGGAAGGACATTACTGAGGGCAGTGGAAGGGCATTACTGGGGGTAGTGGAAGGACATTACTGGGGCAGTGGAAGAACATTCCTGGGCAGTGGAAGGACATTACTGGGGGCAGTGGAAGGACATTATTGGAGGCAGTGAGGGATATTACTAGGGGCAGTGGGGGACATTACTGGGGGAAGTGAGGGACATTACTGGGGGGCAGTGGAAGGACATTACTGGTGGCATTGGAAGGACATTACTGGGGCAGTGGAAGGACATTACTGGGGAGAGTGGGGAACATTACTGGGGGCAGGGAGAGACATTACTGGGGGCAGTGGAATAACATTACTGGGGGCAGTGGAATAACATTACTGGGGGCAGTGGAAGGGCATTACTGGGGGCAGTGGAAGGACATTACTGGGGGCAGTGGAAGGACATTACCGGGGCAGTGGGAGACATAATTGGGACCGTGGGGAATTACTGGGGCAGTGGAAGTACATTACTGGGGGGTAGTGGAGGGATATTACTGGGGGCAGTGAGGGACATTACTGGGGGCAGTGGAAGGACATTACTAGTAGAGATAAGCGAATTTCGCCAAATTTAAAAAAAAGTTGGGTTCGATCCAAATTTATTTGCGGCGAATTGCGTTAAAATACGTCTATTGCCTCGCTGCAGAGAGCCTTTATAGTGGTTTAGAACACTGTGCCTCGCAGTAACGCACATAGGGAGTCTGCTGTGGTAGTGAAACAATACTGTGAGTCCGTATGACATGCAGATGACAGACGTCGCTCTTAGAATCACTGCACACTTCACTTATTAGGGCAGTCACGGGGCCAAAACTGATCAAATAAGTAAAGTATGAACTCAGCCTTACAGGTCGATGTTAGCGCCAAGAAGAAGCGCACTCCTTTTACACCGTCGTCAGCTGATTCCACATAGATGTCTACAGAACCTGTTCTATTAAACGCTTATACAAGTAGAGCCCCCGACAGAGTGGAGAGGGTGTCCTCAGTAAGTGTGTGTTGACGTCACTGATTATTTTGCCCTTCCTCTGATCCGTCAGAACAATAACCCACAAAAAACAGATCCTGTCTGTGGAGCATCCGCCTTCACTCGGTCAGCATTTGGTCAGTAATCCATCAGTATGGCTAATGCCAAAAAAACAGGAGTGGATCCAAAACAGAGATGACCGAGTCAACCGTTAAGAACCGCTGGGTTGCTGGTCAAGACACGACCGCTAGATGACACTGGGAGCTCAGGCCTCTCGCTGCGACTCCTGATGCCACGACCCCTTACTCTGCTGCGACCTGTGCCTGCGCCAGAAACATTTAGGCCTCTGCCACTCCCCGGTGCAGGGCCTGGCACTTCTCTGTCTAAAATACTGTTAGACCAAATAAATAAATAAAAAGGAAATTAAAACACTTCACCACACAACGGCTAATAAGCCCTTTTATTTCCACTAATACACGCCAAAAAGGGCTATAATTTTCTCACTTCACTACACAACGGCAAATATTTTTTTTTGTCCCACTAATAAACGCAAAAAAGGGCTTTAGAACATATAACTGCACCGCTGATCGGCAAATATATTTTTCTTTTGCCACTAATACGCGACAAAAAGGGCATTAGAACATACAGTCCTGATCAAAAGTTTAAGACCACTTGAAAAATGGCAAAAAATCCTATTTAGCATGGCTGGATCTCAACAAGGTTCCAAGTAGAGCTTCAACATGCAACAAGAAGAAATGGGAGTGAGACAAAACATTTTTTGAGCATTCAATTTAATGAAAACAACAAATAAACTGAAACAGGCAGTTTTTCAGCTGATCAAAAGTTTAGGACCACACCTCCAAAAAAAACTAAACCCCCCCAAAACAGAAATCCAACTTCCAAACATGAGTAGCTCCATCGTTATTGTTTATCACTTCCAAAATTTGTTTCGCCATGCTTGATGCAAGCGTTTCCATGAGGTGAGTGGGAACATTTCTCCAAGTGGTGAAGACGGCCGCACGAAGGCCATCTACTGTCTGGAACTGTTGTCCATTTTTGTAAACTTCCCTTGCCATCCATCCCCAAAGGTTCTCAAGTGGATTTAGATCAGGGGAACACGCAGGATGGGCCAAAAGAGTGATGTTATTCTCCTGGAAGAAGTCCCTTGTCCTGCGGGCATTGTGTACTGTAGCGTTGTCCTGTTGAAAAACCCAGTCGTCACCACACAGACGAGGGCCCTCAGTCATGAGGAATGCTCTCTGCAACATCTGGACATAGCCAGCGGCCGTTTGACGCCCCTGCACTTCCTGAAGCTCCATTGTTCCACTGAAGGAAAAAGCACCCCAGACCATTATGGCGCCCCCTCCACTGTGGCGCGTAGAAAACATCTCAGGTGGGATCTGCTTGTCATGCCAGTAACGTTGGAAACCATCAGGACCATCAAGGTTAAATTTTTTCTCATCAGAGAATAAAACTTTCTTCCACCTTTGAATGTCCCATGTTTGGTGCTCTCTTGCAAAGTCCAAATGAGCAGCTCTGTGGCGTTCAAGGAGACGAGGTCTTTGAAGAAGTTTTTTGTTTTTGAAGCCCTTCAGTCTCAGATGCCGTCTGATGGTTATGGGGCTGCAGTCAGCACCAGTATGGGCCTTAATTTGGGTCGAGGATCGTCTAGTGCAGGGGTACTCAACTGGCGGACCGCGGTCCAAATACGGACCGCGGCCGCCAGTTGTCCGGACCCCGGCCATCGTTCAGAGCGCTGCTCCTCTCCTGCACACTGTGCCGTGCAGGAGGCGGAGCTTACCGGCGCACTTCCACCTGTCCCACAGCGCAGTGAGACAGGGCTTCCTCCACATGTAGTGCTCCTCCTCCTGCACACTCTGGCAGCTCTGCTCAATACAGCGGGGGGCACAGGAGATGATCGTTCTCAGCAGCGCAGGAGGAGTCTCTCCCTCCCCCCTGTGCTGCTGCTGCCCCCGCCGCTGCCAATAAGAAGAGGCAGGAGGAGGAGGGGAGGGGCTGTGGCCACTGCGCCACCAATGAAGAAAACTAACCTGTATTACAAATACAGGAGGCGGGTGCTGGAATCAAATAGCCGGCACCCGACCTCTGTGACAGGGAGCTGCGATCAGCTGCAGTTGAGTTAACCCTTCAGGTGCGGTACCTGAGGGGTTAATTGTAGCTGATCGCAGCCCCCTGTCACAAAGGTCGGGTGCCGGCTATTTGATTCCGGCACCCATTACCATGGTGATGGATCATGTGATGAGCTCAGTGATGTCACCACAGGTCCTGAAGAAAGAAGTAAGAACTGGAGACCGGCAGCTAATCGATCAACTGGAGGAGGTGAGTAAATTATTTTTTAACCCTCATTGGCACTGCCCACTGCGCCACCAATGTTTATTATATTGGGGGGGCGCACTGCGCCACCAATGTTTATTATATTGGGGGGGCGCACTGCGCCACCAATGTTTATTATATTGGGGGGCACACTGCGCCACCAATGTTTATTATGTTGGGGGGCACACTGCGCCACCAATGTTTATTATATTGGGGGGCACACTGCGCCACCAATGTTTATTATATTGGGGGGCACACTGCGCCACCAATGTTTATTATATTGGGGGGCACACTGCGCCACCAATGTTTATTATATTGGGGGGCACACTGCGCCACCAATGTTTATTATATTGGGGGGGCGCACTGCGCCACCAATGTTTATTATTTTGAGGGGGGGTGCACTGCGCCACCAATGTTTATTATGTTGGGGGGCACACTGCGCCACCAATGTTTATTATGTTGGGGGGCGCACTGCGCCACCAATGTTTATTATATTGGGGGGCACACTGCGCCACCAATGTTTATAATGTTGGGGGGCACACTGCGCCACCAATGTTTATTATGTTGGGGGGCACACTGCGCCACCAATGTTTATTATATTGGGGGGCACACTGCGCCACCAATGTTTATTATATTGAGGGGGGCGCACTGCGCCACCAATGTTTATTATATTGAGGGGGGCGCACTGCGCCACCAATGTTTATTATATTGGGGGGGGCACACTGCGCCACCAATGTTTATTATATTGGGGGGCACACTGCGCCACCAATGTTTATTATATTGAGGGGGGCGCACTGCGCCACCAATGTTTATTATACTGGGGTGATGGGGGGGCGCACTGCGCCACTAATGTTTATTATTTTGAGGGGGGGCGCACTGCGCCACCAATGTTTATTATTTTGAGGGGGGGCGCACTGCGCCACCAATGTTTATTATATTGGGGGGCACACTGCGCCACCAATGTTTATTATATTGAGGGGGGCGCACTGCGCCACCAATGTTTATTATATTGGGGGGGCACACTGCGCCACCAATGTTTATTATATTGGGGGGCACACTGCGCCACCAATGTTTATTATATTGAGGGGGGGCGCACTGCGCCACCAATGTTTATTATACTGGGGTGATGGGGGGGCGCACTGCGCCACTAATGTTTATTATTTTGAGGGGGGGCGCACTGCGCCACCAATGTTTATTATTTTGAGGGGGGCGCACTGCGCCACCAATGTTTATTATATTGGGGGGCACACTGCGCCACCAATGTTCATTATATTGAGGGGGGCGCACTGCGCCACCAATGTTTATTATGTTGGGGGGCACACTGCGCCACCAATGTTTATTATATTGGGGGGGCACACTGCGCCACCAATGTTTATTATATTGGGGGGCACACTGCGCCACCAATGTTTATTATACTGGGGTGATGGGGGGGCGCACTGCGCCACCAATGTTTATTATTTTGAGGGGGGGCGCACTGCGCCACCAATGTTTATTATTTTGAGGGGGGGCGCACTGCGCCACCAATGTTTATTATTTTGAGGGGGGGCGCACTGCGCCACCAATGTTTATTATTTTGAGGGGGGGCGCACTGCGCCACCAATGTTTATTATATTGAGGGTGCCGCCAGACGAAAAAGTCGGACATGTAGTACTTTTAGTCTGGCGGCCTCTCACCGTGCTGCGCCGTAACTCTGCCCCCATCCCCATAGTAGTCGATGGGCACAGAGCAGCGGCACGGCGAAGTAGTGGCAAGATGGATCTGACAGGGTGAGCAGCCTGTCGGATCCGTCCTGCTGCAAGTGTGAAAGTACCCTTACTAATGAGCGCTTCCATCATGGAACGCCCATTAGTACAGCCTTTACCTCCACCGCAACTTGTGCTAGTAAAAAAAATATATATATTACGTAATTACGGTACCTCCACCTCCATTTGCTGACGCTGTGGAGAACACTCCCTGCTGACTAGAAGCTCAAGACAGGACCTACAAGACGTCATCACGTTAGAGCACCGGTCCTGAGCGTGCAGTCAGCAGCGAATGTTCACCGCAGCCAGGTGAATGCTAATATTTTTATTTTTTTTGCAAAAGCAGAGAAGGGGGGCACTAATCAGGGCCGTCTTTTCGAATGGGCACGCTGGGCAGTTGCCCGGGGGCCCCACTTGCCTGGGGGCCCGCCTGCCCAGTGAACCCACCAGCCAACTTCCCAACCGTCATTTAGCAGCGTTGCCGCCAGGGCCGTCTTTACCAAGGGGCAAAAGGGGCAGCTGCCCTGGGCCCAGTTGCTCCTGGGGGGGCCCAAGGCAGCTGCCTCTTGAGCCCTGCTAGCTACTGCCCTGGGTGTCAGGCTGTCGGCTACACAGGCATCATGATCGTACTGTGTTAATGATCTTAATTCTAGGACCTTAATGAGTTTTGATCTAGGACCTTAATGACATCATTACCATGTGACCAGTAACCTAGCAATTACTGGTCACATGGCTATGAAGTCATCACAGGTCCTATCAGGAGTGTTGCAGAAGTTAACTGTGGAGCTTTTCTGTGTAAAGATTAGGGCTCTTTCACACCTGCGTTATTGTCTTCCGGCATAGAGTTCCGTCGTCGGGGCTCTATGCCGGAAGAATCCTGATCAGGATTATCCTAATGCATTCTGAATGGAGAGTAATCCGTTCAGGATGCATCAGGATGTCTTCAGTTCCGGTACGGAACGTTTGTTGGCCGGAGAAAATACCGCAGCATGCTGCGCTTTTTGCTCCGGCCAAAAATCCGGAACACTTGCCGCAAGGCCGGATCCGGAATTAATGCCCATTGGAAGGCATTGATCCGGATCCGGCCTTAAGCTAAACGTCGTTTCGGCGCATTGCCGGAGCCGACATTTAGCTTTTTCAGAGTGGTTACCATGGCTGCCGGGACGCTAAAGTCCTGACAGCCATGGTAAGTGTAGCGGGGAGCGGGGGAGCAGCGTACTTACCGTCCGTGCGGCTCCCCGGGCGCTCCAGAGTGACGTCAGGGCGCCCCAAGCGCATGGATCACGTGATCGCATGGATCACGTCATCCATGCGCATGGGGCGCTCTGACGTCATTCTGGAGCGCCCCGGGGAGCCGCACGGACTGTAAGTATACCGCTCCCCCGCTCCCCGCTCCTACTATGGCAACCAGGACTTTAATAGCGTCCTGGGTGCCATAGTAACACTGAAAGCATTTGGAAGACGGTTCCGTCTTCAAATGCTTTCAGTACACTTGCGTTTTTCCGGATCCGGAGTGTAATTCCGGCAAGTGGAGTACACGCCGGATCCGGACAACGCAAGTGTGAAAGAGGCCTTACATCAGAAAAAGGTGACATGGGGTTGTTATTTTAATATACTGTAAACTACTGTATAGTGGGGTGCTGTGTACTGTGTGGGGGCCTGTATACTGTGTGGTGGGCTGTATATTGTGTGGTGGGCTATATATTGTGTAATGGGCTGTATATTGTGTGGTGGGCTGTATACTGTGTGTGGGGGGGGGGGGGGCCTGTATACTGTGTGGTGGGCTGTATAGTGTGGGGGGCCTGTATAGTGTGGGGGGGGCTGTATAGTGGGGGGAGTGCTATACTGCTGTACTGTATAGTGTGGGGGGCTGTATACTGTGTGTGTGTGGGGGGGGGGGTGGTCTGTATACTGTGTGGTGGGCTGTATAGTGTGGGGGGCCTGTATAGTGTGGGGGGGGGGGCTGTATAGTGGGGGGAGTGCTATACTGCTGTACTGTATAGTGTGGGGGGCTGTATACTGTGGGTGCGGTATAGTGTAGAGTGCTGTACTGTATAGTGTGGGGGGCTGTATCGTGTATAGTTTGGGGTGCTGTATACAGTGAGGTGCTGTATAGTGTGGGGGTCTATACTGCTCTACTATATACTGTGGGGTACTGTATAGTGTGGGGTGCTAAACTGCATACTGTGTGGTGCTGTATACTATAGGGTGCTATACTGCATACTGTGTGGTGCTGTATATTATAGGGTGCTATACTGCATACTGTGTGGTGCTGTATATTATAGGGTGCTATACTGCATACTGTGTGGTGCTGTATACTATAGGGTGCTATACTGCATACTGTGTGGTGCTGTATACTATAGGGTGCTATACTGCATACTGTGTGGTGCTGTATACTATAGGGTGCTATACTGCATACTGTGTGGTGCTGTATACTATAGGGTGCTATACTGCATACTGTGTGGTGCTGTATACTATAGGGTGCTATACTGCATACTGTGTGGTGCTGTATACTATAGGGTGCTATACTGCATACTTGGGGGTTTACATCCACTTTAATCATACAACTAAAAAAACGAAATAAATATAGATATATATATAAATGTACACACACTCTGGTGCTGGTGGGTAATGCTGGTGTGGGTACTGCTGGTGCTGGTGGGTATTAATGTTGGAGTGGCGTGTGTACTGCCTGGGTACTCTACATTGTGACATCACAAAAAAAAAAAATGTTTGGGTTTACATCCACTTTAAGTTATTAGTGCCCCTCAAGTTTTGACTGTAATATCTTATGTGTCCCCCTTATATAGCAATCTTAGAGTTGCCACTCGTTCGAGGAAGTGTAAAAAAGGTGAGGAAAAATAAAGTTTATTACGTGTTGGTGAAAATAACCTTTAGTGCAGAAATGAAACGTAATGTTTTGAGTGGAGCACAGAAGAGGAAAAAGGCTGCAGAGGAGAAAGAGAAAATGTGCAAACTTCCAAAACTAACATCTTGGCTCAATCCAGGTGCAACGTCAGCCAGTAGTTCTGCTCCTCCAGATGTAGCATCCACATCTACATGCACTCCAATTCCAGCAGAAATACCAATGGTATCATTACCTGATCCTACTGCTGGGGAAAATCCACAAGAGGAAATGCCCAATAAATATCGCCTTATTGATAATTTGCATTTTTATTCTAGTGCGTGATTGTGTAGACAGGGCCCCAGTGCACTGTATTGCCCGGGGGCCTATAATGCTCTTAAGATGGCACTGGCACTAATGGGGGCAATACTCTTACTGGGGGCACTAATGGGGACATAATTCTTACTGGGGCACTAATGGGGACATTACTAATTCTGGGACTTACCCGGGGCGCTCCACTATAACGTCAGAGCGCCCCACGTGCATGGATCACATGATCGCATGGCATCTTTACTGTTGGCGTTCAGCTCGGACCTTCACCTGACTGCAGACCCAGGTATGTGGACCTTTAATAAAACTAGTTGAGTACCCCTGGTCTAGTGTCTTGACGGACAGCCAATTGGATCCTCTGGCTCAGTGCTGATGACATTTTTTTGGGTCTTCCACTTGACTTTTTTGTTCCATAACCCTCAGGATCATTTAAGAAATTCCAAATGACTGTCTTACTGCGTCCCACCTCAGCAGCGATGGCGCGCTGTGAGAGACCCTGCTTATGCAGTTCAACAACCCGACCACGTTCAAAAAGGGAGAGTTTTTTGCCTTTGCCATCACAACGTGTGACTACCTGACAGAAAAGGACAATGAATCCACATCTTTGCACAGATTTGGCCTTTTAAAGGAATGTGGTCCTAAAATTTGGATCAGCTGAAAAACAAATTGTTTCAAATGAATCCTTATTTTAAATTAATTGAATGCTCAAAAAATGTTTTGTCTCACTCCCATTTCTTCTTGTTGCATGTTGAATCTCTACTTGGAACCGTGTTAAGATCCAACAATGTAAAAAAAGATTTTTTGCCATCTTAAACTTTTGATCAGGACTGTATAACTGCACCGCTGAATAGGAAATCCCAAAAATTTTTGTGTCACTAATAAATGCTAAAAAGGGCTGTAATTTTCGCACTTCACCACACAACGGCTAATAAGCCCTTTTTTTTCCCACTAATACAATCCAAAAAATGCTGTAGACCATATAACTGCTCTGCAAAAGGGCAAATAAGACAGAAATATTTCCCTGTAATAAACCCTGTTAATGGCTGTAACAAACAGCATTTGCACCCGAATAACAAGAACGGTTTGCTGGAATTACAGAGCTGTATAATGACAATGTGGATCCGCAGTCAGTGCAGCAAGGTGTAATAGGATTGTTCCTATTACCCAGACTGTAACCTCCCCTACTGAACCCTGTTCTACATAAATGCTGTGGAATGATTCCTCCCTATCCTTTCCCTACACCTTGAATAATCTTTCCCTGAACTCGTAAATCGTTTTTTTAGCACAATGAAGTCTTTTCTAGCACTGTCCCTCACGCCTGCTGACGTCTCTCCCTGCACTAAGTACACTGGAAAATGGCTGAATCCAAGATGGCTGAGGGCATTTATAGGGCTGTGACATCACAGGGCTGGCTGGCTGCTGATTGGCTGCATGCATGGCATTATGGGTGATCCCGCATTCAGAGTTCCTTCCTCCATGTCCTCACATGTGCAGCAGCCATTTTAGGAAAAAATGTGATTCACGAAGCGCGAGGAAATTCGGATGCGGTGCGAATCGAATGTTTCCTGAAATTCGGATCGAATTCCACTTCTGCAGTGGAAGGACATTACTGGGGGCAGTGAGGGACATTACTGGAGGAGGTGAGGGACATTACTGGGGGCAGTGGGGGACATTACTGGGGGCAGTGAGGGACATTACTGGGGGCAGTAGGGGACATTACTGGGGGCAGTGGGGGACATTACTGGGGGCAGTGGGGGACATTACTGGGGGCAGTGAGGGACATTACTGGGGGCAGTAGGGGACATTACTGGGGGCAGTGGGGGACATTACTGGAGGCAGTGGAAGGACATTACTGGAGGCAGTGGAAAGACATTACTGGAGGCAGTGAGGGACATTATTGGAGGCAGTGAGGGACATTACTGGGGGCAGTGGGGGACATTACTGGGGGCACTATAGGGATATTAATGTGGATGCTATAGGTACATTAGTGGGGGGATATTATTATTGCCAGAGACCAGGGGTGTAACGATCGTGGTCGCCGAGGGTGTTACTGGGCCGGCGGGGGTGGGGAGGCCCAATCCAAAGTTTTCCCTGGGGCCCATAGAACTCTAGTTACGCCACAATGGGCATCCTTTGCTCTGTGATAGTTTCAGTGCACTCACAGAGCAGGAGTTCCTCTCCTGGTAATCGATGTCTCCGGTCCTCATGGTCTGAGGTGTAAATTTGACAAAAATCAGTGCGTCTAAACAGCGCATTTTATGGGTTTAACGTCCCTGAACTTGTTAGCGCCACTTAACGGCTGATAAATCACCTTCTAATGGAGCGGCCCGCTATTTAATAGGTAATTAGTGCCACAAAGGGGGGAAATATTTGACTAGGCAGGAGATAGGCACCTGTACACCACTAATCACTCGGAAAGTGAGCGGCTTAACGAGCCCCGTATCCATGGCAACTTAGTCATTAAGCACAGCCAATGGGAACTTCCCGGGAAATTAAAGCACAGATGTCAGGATCCATTTGTAAAATGCTGGGAGATATGTGTCTGAGAAGACGATATGACGGTATAACATGAGCCTCACTGAGGTGAGGGGAATTATCTATCCCCAGGATATAGAGCTGGAATGAAGACAAGGACATGGCCTCCCATGACATTATAATATAAAAATCAGAAAACAACTGCTGGATTATTGCTCGTCAGGTGGGAGACATGAAGTGTAGCTGGGGTGGTTGGTATGGGAGGGTGGGGGGCAGTGGCACAGGTAGCAACTACTACCTGGTACCTGAGCAAGTCCAGAAGACCGTTCACCACATAAGAAGACATTGAGACCCAGGAGTTTCCAGATACACCTCAGTATCTTAATAATATAAATCTGACCAGATATGGTGACTATTACTGGTGCAAGACATTCCATGGTGACTCTTACTGGTGGAGGACCTGCTATGGTGACTATTACTGGTGCAGGACCTGCCATGGTAACTATTGCTGCAGGACCTGCTACAGTGACTCTTACTGGTGCAGGACCTGCCATGGTGACTATTACTGCTTCAGGACCTGTTACAGTGACTCTTTCTGGTGCAGGACCTGCTATGGTGACTCTTACCGATGCAGGACCTACCATGGTGACTATTACTGCTGCAGGACCTGCTATTGTGACTCTTGCTGATACAGGACCTGCTATGGTGACTATTGCTGGTGCAGGACCTGCTGCAGTGACTCTTACTGGTGCAGGATCTGCCATAGTGACTCCTACTGGTGCAGGACTGGCTATAGTGACTCTTATTGGTGCAGGACCTGCCCTGGTGACTCTTACTGGTGCAGGATATGCTATGGAGACTCTTACTGGTGCAGGACCTGCCATGGTGACTATTTCTGCTTCCGGACCTGCCATGGTGACTCTTACTGGTGCAGGACCTCTCATGGTGACTATTACTGCTTCAGGACCTGCTACAGTGACTCTAATTGATACAGGACCTGCCATGTTGACTATTGCTGTTCAGGACCTGCTACACTGACTCTTACTGGTGCAGGATATTCCATAGTGACTCCTACTGATGCAGGATCGGCTACAGTGACTCTAATTGGTGCAGGACCTGCCATGGTGACTATTACTGCTTCAGGACCTGCTGCAGTTGACTCTTACTGGTACAGGACCTGCCATGGTGACTCTTACTGGTGCAGGACCTGCTATGGTGACTCTTACTAGTGCAGGACCTGCCATGGTGACTCTTACTGGTGCAGGAACACATGGTGACACCTCGACGGTGTCTGGGGGACCCAGCATAGCTTTGGGGCCACCCCAAGCCGAGCCACAGACTGGTTTTCTCTCAGGGTATTAGCTAGGGATTCCATGACTAAGATATATAAGAAGGAGGGGGCGCCCCTGTCGAGTCCTGTTGCGGATAGAGAAGGGGTTGGATAATGAACCATTAACTCAAACCTGTCGGAGAGGTGTGTAATGCTAAAATCCTTTCTATCATCTTGGTCCCCGGGCCCAGATAGGAGAGGGTTTCTGTGAGAAACTTCCAGTTGATCCGATCAAAGGCCTTTTCAGCATCGCCCGTGAGAAGATGCGGGGGTATCTTGAGTTGTCGGGCATGGGATATTAGACCTATGGACTTCAGAGAGTTGTCCCGCTCCTCCCTCCCCAGTGCAAACCCCAAGTGCTTTCTATGAATACACCCAGGGAGGTGCGGGCCGCAGGGCAAGGAGTTCGGCAAAGAGCTTTAAGTCTACATTAAAGAGGTTATCCAATCCCTATAATGTGACACCTCTCGTCGGTCTCCAGGCTCTGCTGCGATCCATCGTGTACGACCAGGACTTCCAGGTAGTGGATGTAGATGAGCTGCAGCCACAACACTTCCCATAATGCTGTGCATTGCAAGACCTGCCGCAAGTGTAAACGCCTACTACGCCCAAAACTCCTCCCACTACAACCCCCATCATCCCTGCTGCCTCCTCCTAAAGCTTCCTCCCACACAGCCTCTGACATAATGATCATTCAGGCAGGGATTCTGACAGAGGGGATCATGGAAGGTCAGAGGAAATCCAGTCTCCGCTAAGGACGCAGTCATCTCGCCCGATCTCCGGAGTAAGGGTACTTTCACACTTGCGGCAGAGGATTCCGGCAATCCGGACGCAAACTGATGGCATTTGTCAGACGGATCCAGATGCAGATCCATCTGACAAATGCATTGAAATAACGGATCCGTCTCTCCGGTGTCATCCTGGAAAAACGGATCCGGTATAATTTTTTTTTTTCAATTTTTAAAGGTCTGTGCATGCGCATACCGGAAAGCCGGATCCGTTTTGCCAGAACACTTAATGCCGGATCCGGCACTAATACACTTCAATGTAAATTAATGCTGGATCCAGCATTCTTGCAAGTGTTCAGTATTTTTGGCCGGAGAGAAAACTCCAGCGTGGCAAAAAAAGTAAGAGGGACTGAACTGAAGACATCCTGATGCATCCTGAACGGATTAGGGCTCTTTCACACCTGCGTTCTTGTCTTCCGGCATAGAGTTCCGTCGTCGGGGCTCTATGCCGGAAGAATCCTGATCAGGATTATCCTAATGCATTCTGAATGGAGAGTAATCCGTTCAGGATGCATCAGGATGTCTTCAGTTCCGGTACGGAACGTTTGTTGGCCGGAGAAAATACCGCAGCATGCTGCGCTTTTTGCTCCGGCCAAAAATCCGGAACACTTGCCGCAAGGCCGGATCCGGAATTAATGCCCATTGGAAGTCATTGATCCGGATCCGGCCTTAAGCTAAACGTCGTTTCGGCGCATTGCCGGAGCCGACATTTAGCTTTTTCAGAGTGGTTACCATGGCTGCCGGGACGCTAAAGTCCTGACAGCCATGGTAAGTGTAGTGGGGAGCGGGGGAGCAGTATACTTACCGTCCGTGCGGCTCCCCGGGCGCTCCAGAGTGACGTCAGAGCGCCCCAAGCGCATGGATCATGTGATCCATGTGATCACGTCATCCATGCGCATGGGGCGCTCTGACGTCATTCTGGAGCGCCCGGGGAGCCGCACGGACTGTAAGTATACCGCTCCCCCGCTCCCCGCTCCTACTATGGCAACCAGGACTTTAATAGCGTCCTGGGTGCCATAGTAACACTGAAAGCATTTGGAAGACGGTTCCGTCTTCAAATGCTTTCAGTACACTTGCGTTTTTCCGGATCCGGCAGGCACCTCCGGCAACGGAAGTGCATGCCGGATCCCAACAACGCAAGTGTGAAAGAGGCCTTACTCTCCATTCAGAATGCATGGGGATATGCCTGATCAGTTCTTTTCCGGTATAGAGCCCCGAGGACAGAACTCTGTGCCGGAAAACTAAAATGCTAGTGTGAAAGTACTGTAAGACGGAAGAAGTAACGTAAGGGAGAATGTGCGTGCGGAGAACCCCTATAAAAGGGACTGGACACCGGGACTAATGTGAGGGAGAAGAATGTGAGCACTGTCCGTGGTGCTGAAAGCTCTCTGCAGATAACAGTTCTATCTATTATCTATCTATTTATTATCTATCTATCTATCTATCTATTATCTATCTAATATTTATCTATCTATCTATTATCTATCTATTATCTATTTATTATCTATCTATCTATCTATTATCTATCTATTATCTATTTATTATCTATCTATCTATCTATTTATTATCTATCTATCTATTATATATCTATTATCTATCTATTATCTATTATCTATCTATCTATTATCTATCTATTATCTATCTATCTATTATCTATCTATTATCTATCTATCTATCTATCTATTATCTATCTATTATCTATCTATCTATTATCTATCTATTATCTATCTATTATCTATCTATTATCTATCTATTTATTAGCTATTATATATATTATCTATCTATCTATCTATCTATTATCTATCTATTATCTATCTATTATCTATCTATTATCTATCTATTATCTATCTATTATCTATCTATCTATTATCTATCTATTATCTATCTATTATCTATCTATTATCTATCTATTATCTATCTATCTATATCCATCTTCTATTATATATCTATTATCTGTAACGGATCACCTTCCGTTAATGGACGCTTCCTAGCTTGTGCCGAGGACCACAAGCACTGCACTGGACACCACAACCACCGCAGACTCCACAACCGCCGTAGCTTAACTGGAGCCGCACAGTCTTCCTTCCACCCTGAATGAACCTCCAGCATTCAGGACCGTGTGGGAAAGATCTCTCCTCCAGGAGAGGGTATCAGGGACAAGAAGAAAGAGATTAAAGCTCCAGGGAATATGCAGAGCATAGCAATCCCCAGCGTGATACAGCAATTCCCTCCGATAACGAGACGAGGCTCCGTTTTGAAGGGTTAGAAAAACATGAACCCTTTATTGAGGGCTACCCGTCCGTATTTAGGCAGGTCCCCATCTGGTGTACACACCCCTAGGGGACCAGAAGGAAGACTGTGACACAGGACATATACGTAGCACTCAGGATACACAGACACAACACATCCCCACAATGCATCATGGTTTCCTCCTTTCTGCCCTGGAGACACCTGGAGAGCAATTCAATTATCTCTCAGGACAAAGGGAAATCACCAATACACATGTGGGAACAACAGGACAGGAATCACCACCCAAACACACAATGTCACACCCTCCCAGCAAACACAGATATTTAACCTATTCCCAGATAGCTCAAGTCTGAGGGCATATCATTAGGGGAATGCCGCTCAGAGTACACAAATACAATAAAATTAGCTATCTGGGTGCCATTTTTAATCCATATGGATGGGTCTGTCACACATTCCAACCGCGCTCGGTCCTATTAGCAGTCCAGACATGCGGCATAGTTCTGTTACACTTTTCTTGAAGGGTAATATGTCCCGGGGCCATAGTCATAGGGCAGGAGGCTAGCCATAAGTTTTCTACAATGCCCAGTGGCAAATGGCAGTTTGTCACACATCTCCCCTTTGGGGGGAAGACTAACCAGGCACCTGACCTTCTGTCGGTCAGTGCCTCCGTTAGTCGATCCACCAACCCACAGTAACCAAATGCCAGAGTAGCCCACTCACAACAAACAGGTACAAGGGTGACCCACCCACAAGAAACAGTTACTGCACCTGGGTATTTTGCTTTGGGGACTTGAGGGAGGGCAGAGGCCGACTGCACTCTGCCCAGCTGCCAGCTCTTCTGCTGAGGTGCTGAGACCATAGTCCGGCTCAGTAGCCAGAGGAACATGGGAGTCAGCAGGGGTTAACATCGCCTCTGTTAACCCTGAGGGCACGTTAGGAGTTAACTGGGGAGGGGAATTTGTACTTACCCCCTCCTCCTGTTGTCCTGGTGAGGGTAGTGGGGGATCTGGACAGGCTGTCCAGTATCCCGGTAGGTCAGATGCAGAGACCATGGTCCCATCTGCACCGTCTGGGCGATTGGTGTCTCCCCTTGTTATGGTAAGCTGCCGCTTGGGAGAGAGGGTGCTGCGCTCCTCTCCCTGAAACACAGGCTGCCGCTGGGGAGGAAGGACGACACCTTCAGCTCCCTGGGGTACACACTGCCGCTGGGGGGAAGGAGGGCACCTTCAGCTCCCTGTAACACATACTGCCGCTGGGGAGGAAGGACGACATCTTCAGCTCCCTGGGGTTCACACTGCCGCTAGGCGGAAGGACGACACCTTCGGCCCCCTGGGGTACACACTGCCGCTGGGGAGGAAGGAGGGCACCTTCAGCTCCCTGTAACACACACTGCCGCTGGGGAGGAAGGACGACACCTTCAGCTCCCTGGGGTTCACACTGCCGCTGGGGGGGAAGGACGACACCTTCGGCCCCCTGTAACTCACGCTTTTGCTGGGGCGCAGGGACGGAATACTTCGCTATCTCTGCCCGATATTCTGCTTCCTTCTGCAGATACTCCGCCAGTTCTCTCCTCACTTTCGGTACAAGTTCCTCTGTTAGGTGGGGCCCGTAGATAGCCAACCACCTCTTCAGCATAGCGTCAAACCGTACGTGACTATACCAATATTCCAGTTTTGCTTGGTGTTCCCAGGATGCTGCTCCTCGCACTAGGGAAGCCATCCCACTGCTTGCCACCAATGTAACGGATCACCTTCCATTAATGGACGCTTCCTAACTTGCGCCGAGGACCACAAGCACCGCACTGGACACCACAACCACCGCAGACTCCACAACCGCCGTAGCTTAACTGGAGCCGCGCCGTCTTCCTTCCACCCTGAATGAACCTCCAGCATTCAGGACCGTGTGGGAAAGATCTCTCCTCCAGGAGAGGGTATCAGGGACAAGAAGAAAGAGATTAAAGCTCCAGGGAATATGCAGAGCATAGCAATCCCCAGCGTGATACAGCAATTCCCTCCAATAACGAGACGAGGCTCTGTTTGAAAGGGTTAGAAAAACATGAACCCTTTATTGAGGGCTACCCGCCCGTATTTATGCAGGTCCCCATCTGGTGTACACGCCCCTAGGGGACCAGAAGGAAGACTGTGACACAGGACAGATACGTAGCACTCAGGATACACAGACACAACACATCCCCACAATGCATCATGGTTTCCTCCTCTCTGCCCTGGAGACACCCGAGGAGCAATTCAATTATCTCTCAGGACAAAGGGAAATCGCCAATACACATGTGGGAACAACAGGACAGGAATCACCACCCAAACACACAATGTCACACCCTCACAGCAAACACAGACATTTAACCTATTCCCAGATAGCTCAAGTCTGAGGGCATATCATTAGGGGAATGCCGCTCAGAGTACACAAATACAATAAAATTAGCTATCTGGGTGCCATTTTTAATCCATATGGATGGGTCTGTCACACATTCCAACCGCGTTCGGTCCTATTAGCAGTCCAGACATGCGGCATAGTTCTGTTACACTGTTCTTGAAGGGTAATATGTCCCGGGGCAATAGTCGTAGGGCAGGAGGCTAGCCATAAGTTTTCTACAATGCCCAGTGGCAAATGGCAGTTTGTCACACTATCTATTATATATCTATCTATCTATCATCTATCTATTATCTATCTATTATATATCTATCTATCTATTATCTATCTATTATCTATCTATTATCTATCTATTATCTATCTATTATCTATCTATTATCTATCTATCGATCTCTATCATCTATCTATTTAATATCTATTATATATCTATTATCTATGATATATCTATTATCTATCTATTTATCTATTATATATCTATTATCTATATCATATCTATCTATATCTCTCTCTCATATCTATTTATATATCTCATATCTATCTATCTATGTATTATCTATCTATTTATTATCTATCTATGTATCTACCTTTCCATCCATGATCTGTCTTATCTGTGAGGTATCTGTCTCCATTATCAGGCAGTGATGGAGGTGTTGTGCTGTGATACAGATGGAGCAGCCTGTAGTGTACGTGTCTTGTGCCCGCTCCTCTGTCCCATATCATTGCCCCCTATGTGCCATTACACTCGTGTTTCTGTCTCATCACTGAGCGGAAACTTCCATTTACATAGAAACAAATTAATCCACATTTATATCTAATGAGCAATTCCAGGGCTAATACAAGAAGCGCAGCCAGCGCCATCTGCGGGGCACAGAGGAGGGACCAGCCCTGTAATGTTGGGGGAGCCTCTGACCCCATGGAGGGGTAAACATTCCCTTGATATTATAAGCCTTATTTCCATTATCCACTGGGTGCTCTGAATGCAGCCTGCAGTGTAAAGAATGGAGAATATCACTCTGGTTGTTAGGGCATTATCCATCCCCCATGTCTCTGCTGATGGTTGGTTGTCAGGTCTCTCTGTTGATGATGTGTTGTCTCTTTTGCCTGTCAGATGTCTTTGTTGATGGTTGGTTGTCAGAGCTTGCGATTGATAGTTTGTTGTCAGGTCTCTCTGTTGATGATGATGTCTCTGGTTGTCAGATGT